>NC_081802.1:18189497-18289497 GCF_963082965.1 Carassius carassius
AATGATAATGCCAGACTACTTTACAGTTTACGACCAAAATTACTTTTTCCTTCTACTCTTTCATGTACTGTTGCTTTCAAAAATGACTACCCTCTAGATATTTCACAGTGTGCAGTTCTGACACACAAACAGACACACGTGGAATAAAGATGTCATTTGCAATGAATGTCTCTTTCATACCTGAACATCAATAGTGCTGCTAATCAGGAGGCCAATTAGATGTCCGATGATTGGTGCACAACAAATGAGAGATCCACAGAAAAAATCCATCCTCCATCTCTGTCTACAAAATGCGTCATACTGGCATTGATTTGGGGTCAAGAAAAAAAAAATGAAACAAAGGCGAGGTGGAGAGGATGGAGTTTGTACGTTGTAAATCATACAAAACATATTACTTTTAGGTCCATCCCTGAACATAACTTGAATTAAAAAAAAACTAATAAAAGGAATAGTTCACCCCATGTAGTTCAAAACTGTATGAGTTTATTTCGTCTGTTGAACACAAAAGAAGATATTTTGAGCGTGGGTAATGAAGAGCTAGCCATAGACTTCCATACTATTTATTTTTCTGTACTATGGATGACAGTGGCTACTATTAACTGCAATTATTTTTAAATATAGAATATGGAATATTTTCAGAAACATTAGGCGATATATATTATTTGTGTGGAAAAATATAACCAGAAATATTTGTAGTTTACTATAATTGAAGAACATTTTTCAGATTACTTTCGGCAGTATTAAAGGAAAAATTTAACCGAAAATGAAGATTCGCTCTTACGCCATTCAAGATGTAGATGAGTTTGTTTCTTCATCAGATTTGGAGAAATTTAGCATTGCATCACTTGCTCACCAGTGGATATTCTGCAGTGAATGGGTGCTCTGAATCAGGAGAGAAATATGCACAGATAAAAACACTGTTTACAAGCCAAAACAGTACAAAATACATTAGATAAACAAATATGTGGCTATATTTTGATTTGAGGAGACAACACTCTTTAGTGTTATTATGGATAGAAGACTCTTATTTTGGCCTATACAAGTTTTTTTTTTTAATTATCACTTATTATTATTATTATTATTATTACTATTATTATTATTATTATTATTTATTTATTTTATTTTTTTATTTTTTTGGTTAACTACTTATTAAAACATTTTTATATAAAGTTGATGTACAGTTTTAAAAAATTCATTCTGAATATGCAGCATACTCATTTATATTAAATTTACTTAATAATAATAAAAAATAATAATAAAAGAAAATTTTCCAACCATCTCAATTAGTCCTCTAGTCTCTGTAAATTTGCTTGGCATACACCATCAGGTGAATAGGCCTATTTACATTTCTTGGCTGATTGCCTCACACTGATTCTTAGAGAGACGCATGGAGCTGCATAAGAACTCCATCAATGTTATGCCCGCCTAGCATTCTTCATTTTCAGACTGCTAAATCTGTATTTGTATATTTGTAGTACTCTTTTGTAAATGTATATTCATAATACAGAGTTGCTTTCGCCATCCATTATAATGTCCATTTGAGGAACTGAGATTCAGCCAAGGATTTGATACATCGTAGCAGGGAACAGAATTAACTCTGAATATAAATCTTAGTATATACATCTCTATTACAAATCATTCTTTGTTTGTTTTCTTGGCCTGACATCACATACGAACATTTTTGAATTTAAGGTGAGACACTAGAGGTAAAACCATTGCTTTTCATGCACTGGTCAATTTTGACTTAAGGTTTCTGTGCTGGAAATGTATACAAATGTGTGCATATTTAATTAGATAATGCATCATTTGCATATTTAAACGTAGCAGAAATCTGTAAAAAAAAAAAAAAAAAGTTTGGATGGACTGTATTTTATAAAATACTCTTTGGGGTTTAAATCAAGTGACCATCATATTATATATATATATATATAGTGTTCCTGTAGCTCAATTGGTAGAGCATTGTGCTACCAAGCGCAAGGCTGGGGGTTTGATTCCCCGGGAACACATAATAGGTCAAACTTGATAGCCTGAATGCACTGTAAGTCGCTTTGGATAAAAGCGTCTGCTAAATGCATACATTTAATTTAAATTTAATTTTATATATATATATACACAATTAAAATATGTACAAATGTTAATAATTATACAGCCATATCGCACTGCTATGAGTGTAATATTGCATTTATCCAACAGTTCGACGGCACAAGTGTAAATACATAAGAAAAACAACAAGTGTTTTTAAAAACCTATTTTGTGCAGAACTACTTCCTTCCGCCACAGATGCAAATCTCTGTTTGACAGTTCAACTGCTGAGCTCAAGACCCATTACTAATTTGAAAACGTCACATTAGAACTACAACGTAGGAACATTGAGTTGCTTCATTGAAAGCTTATTGTATTACTGTATTAAAAGCTCACTGTTTTATGTAAAGTATTATAAGAGAGAGACTGAGAGAGTGTGTTTACCTACATCTGATACAGAATTAATTCTTCACCTCATATTCACAATAAAACATTAATTTGAAAGCCATATCTTTGTTTTTCTATCCTGATTTCTTATGGCAGTACTGCTAACTGCATCGGTTGTCTGCTTCTTTCAAACTGTTATTAAAAGTAAAAAATAACTTATTTACCTAACCCCGTTTCAGTCTCTTTCAATATAAAAGTCTTTACGACGAACTCTCTCAGAAAAACAGTCTCTTGTCACCATCTAAAGCAGAATAATGTAACTAAAATCATCACCATGAACACACACCATTTCCCGAAATTAAGTAATATAGTTAAATACTACTATTATTTATATAAAATAATACAACCCGAATTCCGGAAAAGTTGGGACGTTTTCTAAATTTTAATAAAATGAAAACTAAAGGAATTTCAAATCACATGAGCCAATATTTTATTCACAATAGAACATAGATAACATAGCAAATGTTTAAACTGAGAAATTTTACACTTTTATCCACTTAATTAGCTCATTTAAAATTTAATGCCTGCTACAGGTCTCAAAAAAGTTGGCACGGGGCAACAAATGGCTAAAAAAGCAAGCAGTTTTGAAAAGATTCCGCTGGGAGAACATCTAGTGATTAATTAAGTTAATTGATATCAGGTCTGTAACATGATTAGCTATAAAAGCTTTGTCTTAGAGAAGCAGAGTCTCTCAGAAGTAAAGATGGGCAGAGGCTCTCCAATCTGTGAAAGACTGCGTAAAAAAATTGTGGAAAACTTTAAAAACAATGTTCCTCAACGTCAAATTGCAAAGGCTTTGCAAATCTCATCATCTACAGTGCATAACATCATCAAAAGATTCAGAGAAACTGGAGAAATCTCTGTGCGTAAGGGACAAGGCCGGAGACCTTTATTGGATGCCCATGGTCTTCGGGCTCTCAGACGACACTGCATCACTCATCGGCATGATTGTGTCAATGACATTACTAAATGGGCCCAGGAATACTTTCAGAAACCACTGTCGATAAACACAATCCGCCGTGCCATCAGCAGATGCCAACTAAAGCTCTATCATGCAAAAAGGAAGCCATATGTGAACATGGTCCAGAAGCGCCGTCGTGTCCTGTGGGCCAAGGCTCATTTAAAATGGACTATTTCAAAGTGGAATAGTGTTTTATGGTCAGACGAGTCCAAATTTGACATTCTTGTTGGAAATCACGGACGCCGTGTCCTCCGGGCTAAAGAGGAGGGAGACCTTCCAGCATGTTATCAGCGTTCAGTTCAAAAGCCAGCATCTCTGATGGTATGGGGGTGCATAAGTGCATACGGTATGGGCAGCTTGCATGTTTTGGAAGGCTCTGTGAATGCTGAAAGGTATATAAAGGTTTTAGAGCAACATATGCTTCCCTCCAAACAACATCTATTTCAGGGAAGGCCTTGTTTATTTCAGCAGGACAATGCAAAACCACATACTGCAGCTATAACAACAGCATGGCTTCGTCGTAGAAGAGTCCGGGTGCTAACCTGGCCTGCCTGCAGTCCAGATCTTTCACCTATAGAGAACATTTGGCGCATCATTAAACGGAAAATACGTCAAAGACGACCACGAACTCTTCAGCAGCTGAAAATATATAAGGCAAGAATGGGACCAAATTCCAACAGCAAAACTCCAGCAACTCATAGCCTCAATGCCCAGACGTCTTCAAACTGTTTTGAAAAGAAAAGGAGATGCTACACCATGGTAAACATGCCCCGTCCCAACTATTTTGAGACCTGTAGCAGAAATCAAAATTGAAATGAGTTCATTTTGTGCATAAAATTGTAAACTTTCTCAGTTTAAACATTTGCTATGTTATCTATGTTCTATTGTGAATAAAATATTGGCTCATGTGATTTAAAAGTCTTTTAGTTTTCATTTTATTAAAATTTAAAAAACGTCCCAACTTTTCCGGAATTCGGGTTGTATTTATTAAACAACAAAAACAACAGCCATCATAAAAGTTACTAGACGATTCAGTAAAAAGAACAAAGGCAGCTCTGATATATATCACTGGAGATTTTGCAATCAGCAAAACTATTGGCTCTGAACAAATAATATATTAATGAGGCCAAAGGCTACAATTTAGATTTACCCAAAATTAATTATATCTCATGTTTAGCCAAGCTATTTCTTCTCTATTTGCTTCTCTGTTTCTGCCACGGGATGGTGAAAGATCTGAAGTGACCGAAGGGATGCCAACCCCTCTGAGGACCTCAGATGACACCAACCCTGAACCAACATATAAAACGACCACATTTTCCTATAAGTTTGATAGCAACAAATCGATCGCACTCCTAAATGCAATGTAGAAATTTAATTTTCTGTGAAACTGCTTTGCAACCGTTTGTATCATGAAAAAAGCTATACAAATAAATTTGAATTGAATTGAGTTATGAGACATCAGAACAAGTGGCAAATTCCAGAAGAACTGGCCGAGGTGAGGCTGCTCTCGGTGGGTTCATGAGTGATGAATGGCAGCTGACGCCCTGGAGCTCACATCTCCCAAAATATCAAAGCAAATGTTCAAATAGACATTATCTTTAATAACAAACCGTTGTTTAAATCTAAGCAAGTACATTCTCACCCCCCAAAAAACTCTTAAAATTTGTACATTCCGTGACCCAAAAACACTATTATTTAGAGTGGATTTGTGCGTCCACCATGACACTCGCTGTGAGAAATACAGCAAGTGATACAAAACTGATCAGAGAGGTGACCAAAAGGCCAACAGCAAATCTGAAGCAGCTGCTCATTGTGTGCATGTGACAACAGTATCACAAATTCTCCACAAATGTGGCTTGTATGGAAGGGTTGCAAGGAAAAAAAGCCACTCCTCAAGAAAGGCTACTTGCAGTCAGACTGAGCTTTTCCAAAATGCACCTCTAATATTCAAAGGCAGATAAGACTAAAATTAAATTATTTGGACTCAACACCAAAAAGAAAGTTGTCAATGAGAAGAAGCTTTACCTTCCATGACAATGACCCAAAGCACACAGCAAAACTGAGCACACAGTGGTTGAAGGAGAAAAGGTGAAAGTCCTTGCATGGTCTAGTCAGATCCTAGACTTAAACCCAACTGAAAATCTGTAGAATGACTTGAAGACTGCAGTCCACTTAATGCTCACCATCAAATTTAACTGACCCTGAGCAGTTCTGCACAGAAAAGTAGGCAAATATTGCAAAGTCAAGATGTGTAAAGTTAGTAGAGACAAATACCAACTGACTAAAGGCGTTAATGAAAGCAAAAGGTGGTTCAAATAAATACTGAAGCAAGGGGGTGATCCCTTTTCTTTCTTTCTTTTTTCTAACATGTTGGTGTTATATCTTTCACTACAGTTAATACAGCTGGATAAAACAAAAACTGTGTCCGTCTTCATTCAATGCAACAAAATGTGATTATTTTATTGGGGGGTGATTCTTTTCTATACACACTGTCTGTGGATTTTGACTGTTGCTGCTCTTTTAAAATCCCCCTGAACTTGCACATCACCACCACGAGGACAGAGAGGGTATCATGCAATTGTTCCTGCTGCACAGCATGGACTTCCCATAGCCATTTCTCCTGCGGTGTGTGTACAACCCAAGAGCTGCAATCAGGCTTGGTTGAATCAAGCTTTCGATAAGCATCACCAGTGCGAGTGTAAAAGACGCGCCCCGATGTTATTCGATTCTTTAATAGACCAGCAATCCCCGTTATGCCACTGCTTGTGCTCATGTGGGGATTGCCATTCGAGACTTAACCCTTGAGTGATTTGATATTTGGAGTCGTTGAGATGGTGAGACAGTTATCTGTGAATATCAGCCTCACATAAAAATCAATCATAGTTTTGGAGAGTTTCATCCATCAAACAAAGCATGATCAGACTTCTCATTAGCAGTATTATTGAACCATACTGCAATCCAAGTTTGTCAAATGTCAGCACCGTTTGAATAACGCACTATCAAAGCTGCTTTGATCTACGATGTAATTTCATATAACACTGTGTATGAAAGAACGCTCTGCTATTGATGATAAAACAGAAAAGTCGGTTTTCCCATGGCCAGTTATGAATGACATATTGGACTTGAACCCTAAAAAGGCCTTCTGTGAAACCCAATTAATTATAGATGAGCTTGTTTCTTCATGGGAACAAATTTGTAGAAAAGTAGCATTACATCACTTACTCACCAATGGATCCTCTGCAGTGAATGGGTGCCGTCAGAATAAGAGTCCAAACAGCTGAAAAAAACATCACAATAATCCACAAGTAATCCAAACCACCCCAGTAATTAACATCTTGTGAAGTGAAAAGCTGCATGTTTGTAAGGAACAGGTCCATCATAAACAAATTAAACAGTCACTTCCGGCCAAAATATCAGTCCATAATCCATAATAATGTTTCCTCCAGTGAAAAAGTCCATCCGCTGATGCCCTCTCACATTAAAATCCACCATCATATTTGTTTAGAGCTGTTTAAGACTCTTTTCACTTATGAACAGTACTTGATCTGTGCATATTTCTCTCTTGATTCGGACAAGACAAACCTTTCACTGGAAAAAGCAACATTGTGGACTTGAAATTTAGCCAGAATAAACAATGTGACATTTAAAACCTCTTGATGGATTTGTTTCTTATTAACATGCAGCTTTTCCATTCATAAGTCATTAACTGATGGACTGCAGTGATGTGGATTACTTGTAAATTATTGTGATCTTTTTATCAGCTGTTTGGGCTCATTCTGACGGCACCCATTCACTGTAGAGGATCCACTGGTGAGCAAGTGTTGTAATGCTAAACTTCTCCGTTCTGATATAGAAACAAACTCATACACCTCTTAGATGGCCAGAAAGTGAATTTTCTGCAAATTTTCATTTTTGGGTGAACTTTTTAATAAATTAATAAATAATTGTTAATATAATAGTTATTTTGAAGGACACATTCACTAAGTGCACTAAAATTAGATTCATTTACACCAAATATGTAAAAATATACGGTTTCTGTTTGAAAGGGGGTGTGTTTGTGGAAAAGTTGAAAAGTGCTAATGCACTTGCTCCAGAGCTATTTTTGGTAATACTGGATGGTGGGTGAATATAAGTCAGGTTTTACCTTTAATATAGCATGTGCTAAGTTTTTAGTTTAGTGAATTCTTCACCACTGGCTTTTAACTAAAGCAAGTTTTATAGAGACCGTCGAAACAAGCTGGAGACGCACCAGAAGCCTGTGAGGCATGATGGAGACCCACAGAATCTCTTAACAGCCTTTTATGATGGACTCATTGATCATCATGAAAAATGAGGGGAAAAGAGAGTGAGATTTTTCATTTTTTCATGATGGATCAAGAGGTTATGGAGGCCGGGCAGACAGAAGAAAATATTACCAAACTATTTGAAAATGCCTCTGCGTATTTACGAAGATTTATGGTCGTGTGCCAGTCGTAAATTCGAGGGGACAGTCAATCTGTGAACAAACAAATACACTTTGGATGAAGTGGCAGTTCAGAGTACATTAACCACATGGTATTGACATGTTTACAGTCAGGCATAACAATTCTTTGCCACAGAGATAATGCCTCATATTAGAGATGTTAGTTTCATCTTTATAAACGCGGGATGTGCAGTTGCATTAAACTGTTAGCCAGCACCCCTCATTATGGGACTCACAGCTAAAAGTGCTCTACCTAACTTAAAATTATAACAGTTTCCTACTTCAGTGTGTTATAAACATAATTTTGGTGTCTTTGGAAAGAAAACCCTTTGGGCTGTACTTTTTATCAACCAGATTTGTTAATGCTCAAAAATATTAAAAGTTATAGACACTGAAGTGCCTTTATTTTTTTTATTTTTTTACCACACTTAAATATTTTTTTTTATTTGATATAAGAATACATGAAATCAGTCCTGGAGCAATCTAGAAAAGTAATGGGTTGAAAGTAACATGTCTCATGAGTTTTTATTTCAAATCTTAATAAGATATCATGATAAATGAGACTCCTGCAAATATTTTTTATGAGACTATGTCTAGACCCCCCACCCCCTCAATTATAAAAAAATATTAACCAACTGTATTGAAGACTTCCACAAACTATTTAGTCATTAAACATACCACTGCATAGTTTTTTTCAATTATAAAACACTAGACAGAAACTTAGACATTATATAAGTGATTTATTTGAGCAGTAGAAAAATACAATAAGAATAATTTGAGTAAGAAAAATAAGAAAAATAAAAAAAAGATTTAACTTTGTATTCCAATTACAGAAAATCCTGAGATTGCTAGAAAAGCAGCATTAACTATGAATTACAATGCAAATAAGTGCTGATGTGCTGATGGCCACTCATACAGATGTTAATAACACAAATGCACCATAAAGTAAATAATCCACTCTCTCTATTCATATAGACGCGTTCACTTTAGGCTTGTTTGAGATGAAATGTAAGCGAGAGTAGGCGGCTGCAGTGAGGGGAGGAGTTAAAAAAGTGCAGGCAAGCCGGACACTTCCTGAATCTCGCTGTGTTGTGGACTGCAAACGTCAGCAATGGAAGAGATTGCGTTTACGTTCTTTATCGCAGACGAAGTGGATGCAATTGAAAAATCACTGCTTTTGCACGAAGATGGTTATGATGAGGAGAATCACAGAAGGTGAAGTGCTCATTACTTAAAATGGCTTTTTCAGTAAATAGTAGTGATATAAATCCATCTGGTCTTGGTATGTTGCAACTTGAATAGATCTAATGAAAATAAACAGTCCAGACGGCAGATAATTCAGCACTTAATAAAATAAAGGTTTAAAGGATTTCATTAAAACGTAAATGAAGCCAATAGCAAGTTGCTTTTGAGAGAGAGGTCATAAGAAATATTTTCTCTCTCCTAGGAATGTCCCTAAAATTCCTCACTTTGTTGAGAATGTCGTCCATTTGTACAGTCCTTCCGAGTTTCAAAGTCATTTCAGACTTTCTAGAGGGCATGTGGAGGTATGTAGGCAAACAAAACATGTTAGGCTTATGCTGCCCCCCCCCCCAAATTAATATAATACATATCATTTTATTATATGATAACTGTCTCAGGTTACGTATGTAACCATAGTTCCCTGAGTAGGGAACTATGCTGAGGGGAGTGCAGGCCAGAATCATGGCGAGCACTAAGTACCAACTCTACCATTTCCATGGGAGTTGCCCCTGGGACGTTTAGACGGCTGTCTGTGACAGTACCCCTTACGGCCAAAAGGCCTAAGCTACATAGACAACTTAATTGTTAGGGCCTCGGCCCAGGGTAGAGCTGAAGGCTTGGAATCAGGAAAGATTCCTTTAAAGTGATACGGCAATGAACCTAGCATTTTTTTACCAAGTCTTTCCTGTCACACAGGGGCTACCGCTAGCTTACTCATAAGCTTGCTGAAAGAGCTGTCTCGACAGTTCTCTAGTAGCAACACCCTGTTTAGATAGGTATCCGAGGATACATAGGTGGAGTGGCGCCCAAGATGAATGGGGCTTTTACCAACCCAAGAAAGGGCACGAAGCAACCGCGCAAAGCCCTCACCATATAGGATTTTAGAAAGAATGCAGAATACTAGCATGCGAACTTACCACAGTGTGGATTTCCGAAAGTGTGCAAAGACTTCACGTGCACAGTTACCATAGCATGGATTTTCAAATTCTGTTCTAAGGAGGGGCTCTCATGACACTCAGATAGAGCAGCTCATAGATGGAATGATGCATCTCAAAACAGTATGATTGAGAGTCATCAACTCGATCAAAGGAAACAATACTGGAGCGCTCTGGGGAAAAAAACAGAGAACTCAGTCTCATGTGAGAGGAGAACTCCAGGCTCACAGTAGCGCGCTCATAGATGCTCTGCTAAATTACCACGAGAATCACCCAAATAGCCCCTCATCCCTTATCGTACAGGATTTCAGAAAGTTTGCAGAGTCTTGCATGCAAACTTACCACTTGTGGATTTTTTGAAAGTGCGCAAAGTGTTCACGTGCACACTGACCACCATGTGGTTTTGAGAAAGTACACAAAGCTTAGCGTGTGTACTTAAAGGTTCCTAAGCACCGCAGAGGCGCTGAATCTCACGGAAGAGGCAAGCTCAATTTTACAAACCTCGGGCGAGGGGAACATCACCTGAGGCAGCATATACAAGAACACTTCTGTAACTGCCACCTCCACTTCCCGGTAGATGCGACAGCACCCCTAAGTGGCCAGGAGACCCCTCGGGGTGACCTGGCCAGACATCCATGAAATTCCCTGCAGTGCTGTGCCAGGCCTGATAATAAAGGAGGCTTCCTCAGAAACCTGTGATCTCAGCCGCCTAATACCGGAACATGAAGCCGGATGGCTGGTGCTGGTGAGTGTTTAGTAAACACTATAACTGAGCACTGCAAAGGAAACTCACAGAGTTTATTAGTAGACACGTAACCACCAACAATTAAATACACATAAGTATATACAGAGAGGGTTACATTTACTCACCCACCCTCCTGCCCTGGAGCCCCGCTCAAGAGGCGCCTCCTTTTAGTCTGGACCATCAGTCAGGTGGTTGTTATGAACATAGAACCATAAAAACATTATAGGTCCAGCATAGGAGACTGTTATGCGAGAGGTTTCCACCTAACCTCGATCAGGTGGAGAGCTGGTGGTTACAGGGGAATTAGGAAGGGGAGGATAAAAGCAGAAGTTAACCCTCTGAAGTCGATTAACGCATATATGCGTTATGAGGCTATTTTCTCCTGATAACCTCTTAGACTCCAGAGGGTTAAAAATCCCCAAAGGGAATGAGTAGATACCTCGGTATCACTCCGATTTGGACGAGAACGCTGCCTCGTCTAGATCATACCCCTTAGGTTCTGCTTAACTCCTTGTGACCCACGATTCCCCTAACCCCTGCCCACAGGTGGGGGAGGAGCGTGAGTTGCGACACTAGCCTTCTGTGCCCATCTTTGATCCTCAGTTAGAGACAGGCCAGGACCCCTATGTTGTTCGGGCTCAGACCTGGACCTTCGTGGAACGAAGCATCTGAAAGCAGCAGAGCGCGCTTTCGTCTCCCTGAACTTCTCAAATCGCAGTCTCAAAGGAAATACCGAAAAGTTCAGAAGACGAAACCTGAGCATCGAGCAGAAAGCATTTTCTTTCCTCCCGATGTCTGCCAGGTTCATCCACAGATGTCTCTCCGCTGCCACCATGGCCGCCATAGTCCTGCCCATGGTGGAGGCGGCCTGCTTGGTAGCACGGAGAGAGATCCGTGGTGCGGTGCAGCTCAGCTAGCTGATCAGAAAAAGGCCCCAGCCTCTATCCAGGTCTCTTAGCAGATCAGTCTGATTCTGCACCAGCATTGTGCTGTAATAAAGCCACAGCCTGACCTGCTACTGCGTATGCCTTGCCATTTAAGCGAGATGATTTTTCTGAAGGGGCTTAGATGGCAAGGAGGGAGATTAAGAGAGGATGTTTCCACTGCAGAAAGAAAATTTCCAAAGCTAAAAATAATTTATAAATTATTTATAAAAAATTTAGCTCTTTCTTCAGGGGGCATTCCCTCGTAGCCGCTTTCACGCATCACCTCGATGTTGGCAGATTACTTTCATGCCCAAATCGATGGATGCGAGAAGAAAACGGCATCTTTCATTTCTTTTTAATCTCTGTATGGAGATTAGCACAAATGAAAGGCTCACCTGAGCTGGAGGGCAATGGTCAAAAGGTAATTTTCACTCAATAACCTCCAACAGCTCTACATACGCAGGGCAGGAGAATTGAGAAGGCTCAGCCTCAGCTTCTTCACCATCCTCAAATATCTCCTGCTTTTCCTGGGTAAAAACCCAGCAGAGCACTAACCTCAGTATCAGAAAGTGTTAAAGATATAACATCATCCTCCCGAGGCTCTGTCTCGTCCGCCACCCTTTTTTTTTTATTTTTTATTTTCCAAGCGTGAAAGGGAAAGTCCCTCTTTAAACCATTCAGACAGATCCACCTGTATTCTCACAAACTCATTCTCTTCCACGCCTTGGCGCGGACAGGTCATGAACCGCGGGAAGCAGATGGCTGCCCTTTTTTTTTCAGAAGAGAGACGAACGAGAGCGGAGCTTTTTCCATTGAAAAAACGCTCACAATGCAAGCAGATTGCCTCCTCAAAGACATCGCGTGCGTGCTCTTCACCCAAACATATGACGCAAAGATCGCGTGTGTCATCGGGTGTCAAATAACGCCAACACGGATGCACAAATCGTCTAAACGCTTGCTATTTGTCTCCAAGATAAACAGAGAAAGATCGCCCTTACCGTTTCTTTCAGATGCACGCTTCAAACAGAACAGTCAGTGAAGATGAAGATAATGACGTGCTCTCCCGGTCGCGCCGGAAGTGACGTCGGAGGCTGTCGCCAGCCAACAAGTTGGTGTTTTTTCAATGTATGCTTCAGACACGTGTCACGATGAGGTGTTTCCCAAAGCGCCCCCTAGAGGAAGCAGTTCGAAGTTCCCTCGAAAGGGAACTAATTTTTTTATCTTTCTAATGCAGGATTTTATAAATACACTTGGTCCTTTTTACATGGATAAACAGCAGACCAAGGTGCCACTGACAAACAGTATACTTGCCTCTCTATGGACTCTTTCCAACCAAGAGTCCTATAGAGGAGTGGCAAACAGATTTAACATAACCAAATCTACAGTTTCAACACACCTGCATGATTTCTGTTCTCTTGTAATAACACATTTTTCACATTACATCTCCTGGCCCAGAGAACAAGCCCTACACATATCACAGTTAGAATTCGAAACAGCTGGGTTTCCTAAAACTGTCTGTGCAGTTGATGGATGCCACATTCCAATTGTAAAACTGCACTGTGAGAATCCTGTGGCCTATATCAATAGGAAACAGTTCTATTCTGTTATTCTTACAGGATTCTGTGACAGTCAGCGGCGGTTCTGTCATGTCAGTGTGGGTCACCCGGGTAGTTGGCATGATTCAAGGGCAGTTTGGTTGTCAGAGGTAGGCCGACTTCTTGAGGAAGATCCACATTCCCTGCTTCCTGAGGGCATGCATAAAATTGGAGATTCTGCATACCCTTTCTCGCTTCAGCTTATGAAGCCATACAGAGACAATGGCCACTTTACTGTCAGGCAGAGACGCTTCAATAGGAAACTGAATTCTGCTCGTGTAGTTATTGAGCATGCATTTGGAATTTTAAAATCAAAATTCAGGAGACTCAGATGTCTGTACATGAAAAAAGTAAAGAACATTTCTTCTGCAGTCACAGCCTGATGCATTCTTCATAACATCTGCTTGAAATCCAATGATCAAATTGACGAGGATCAGCAGGCAGATGTTATGGAGGATGACCCAAACCCACCAGAAGCCCACATTCACAATGTTGCATCACATCATAGAGATGCAATCTGTGGCCGCCTGTGAACATCACATTTACTTGTTATACCTTCAACAATTCCCTTCATAAGAACTTATTTAAACATATCTTAAGAAGCTTTTTGATTTGACTGTTTTGTGAGCTGGTGGATTGGATTGTACAGGATTATTTTAAGCACTTACTATCAAATGATTGACATATATTCTGCTAGTCAACCACTGTCCCCTGTCTAGGGAGGAATGTTTTGTGTTATCTCTATAATAATGATGTGATAAGCAATAAAATGATGATACACATGGGAATGAATTATATAGTTAAACTTAATTTTTTAATAGATCGACTATAATTTACTGGGATTTACAGATTTTTTTTAGTTGTTTAATTGTGCCTGACGGTGCACTCCCAACTCCAGATTTCCCAAATAAGTCTTCCATTTCCTTTGAGAAAACATGTAAAACAATGTAAATAGAGATGTTTTAGAATTTTTTTTATGTAAACCCAGTGATTTGCAGTAATTTCAATACAAAAAGCACACCAACCATATAATAAAAAAAAGACCGACACCGGTCTTTAGCCCTTTTGTAAGTAGTGATCATGTTGCCAAGTTTTTTGCGCAATTTTTCATTGCTGATGTTGTAACTTTCATGATCCTGACTTTCCTTTCCTTCTCTTTTCTTTTCATCCCCCTCCTCCCTCTGCTGGTTGTTTTTTGTCCTACTCTCAGTCTTACCCCTCATTACCATCAGCTGAATTCCATTCTCTCATCATCACACCTGTTAGCTATCTGCCTCCTTTGCCTTCGTTATATCTAGCTCTCTTTTTCATGTCTGTGTTGTCGGATTATTGTTTAAACTAGATGCATGGAGCTGAGTGTAACCGTTACTTCACTATAGTCTTGTCTTGTCCTGTCTAGTGTAGTCCAGCTCTGTCTTATTCAGTGTTTCTTATAGAACCTCAGTATAGCAGTTGTGTTTACCTCCTTTGTGCTGTACCCAGCAGTCTTCGTAGAGGGTTGCAGAGTAATGCGCTTCTCACCTGTGCCCTGGTCTCTCCGTTCAAGAGTCGCCCGGACCTCCAGCTGAAATCCTGAGTTACCCCTTTGAAGAAGTGGTCAAGGACCCTGAATTACTTTGTGAATCCTTAGTTCTGTTTATCAGCCGTGGGGCGCATCCTTATTTTCTCATTAAACAAGACTATACCTGCTTTTGTCTCTGGACCCCTCTCATTTATCACAGTAACCTTTATCTTTGAAGGCTTGCTCCAGCATTTTGTAAAATGCTATTTTATTTCTGTAGTACAAATGCAGATACATTTGTGTGAGGTCAAGCAGCAGCAGCGTGGTCCTGTGTGTGAATTCTATGAAAACAGCAGTTTAAAATTGTGAGAGATAAACTTTATACATATTGGATATTAGTTAACTTTATATATATTGGAAACAGTGCATACCTTGTTGGGTTTCTTGACATTCTGACTGCATGGAAGGGGATTGAAGATTGTGTGTTTGTGTGAGATTTATTTTCCTTGTTTCAACAGGGCACTCGACAAGGGATACTGAATGATCAATCACTGGAGGGGGACACTGAGAAAGAGATGCTGGACGTGGAGGGGGAAGTTGAGACAGTAGTAACAGGAGGGGGACACTGAGAAAGAGAAGCTGGACGTGGAGGGGGAAGTTGAGACAGAGTAGTAACAGGAGGGGGACACTGAGAAAGAGATGCTGGACGTGGAGGGGGCAGTTGAGAAAGAGTAGTAACAGGAGGGGGACACTGAGAAAGAGATGCTGGACATGGAGGTGTAAGTTGAAACAGAGTAGTAACAGGAGGGGGACACTGAGAAAGAGATGCTGGACATGGAGGTGTAAGTTGAAACAGAGTAGTAACAGGAGGGGGACACTGAGAAAGAGATGCTGGACATGGAGGTGTAAGTTGAAACAGAGTAGTAACAGGAGGGGGACACTGAGAAAGAGATGCTGGACGTGGAGGGGTAAGTTGAGACAGTAGTAACAGGAGGGGGACACTGAGAAAGAGATGCTGGACGTGGAGGGGGCAGTTGAGAAAGAGTAGTAACAGGAGGGGGACACTGAGAAAGAGATGCTGGACATGGAGGTGTAAGTTGAAACAGAGTAGTAACAGGAGGGGGACACTGAGAAAGAGATGCTGGACGTGGAGGGGTAAGTTGAGACAGAGTAGTAACAGGAGGGGGACACTGACAAAGAGATGCTGGACGTGGAGGGGGAAGCTGAGACAGAGTATTAACAGGAGTTGGACACTGAGAAAGAGATGCTGGACGTGGAGGGGGGAAATGAGCACCAGTACATAAAAAGCATGGTCTGTCCGTTACTGGCCAGTTTTGACAAGCTCATTTAAAGTGCCTCAATGAGCAGATAACAGGATGTTGCACTTTGAAGACATAAAACCCACTTATGACCCAACACATGCTTTCAGTTTTTAAGCCAAATCCATCACACACACTGCTGCCATTAACATCCATGAAACAGAGTGTCTAATGGCTCTGAAAGGAGCAAGGTTTTGAGGTAACCGAACTCTTATTGGGGCGAACATAAAAGCAAGGACACCAATAAATCAATAAATAAAGCTACTTAAATGATAATGGCATGTATTGTTTTTTTTTCATTTATTATTTTGCGCTGTATGCCTTTATTTAGATTTAGAATGCAGAAGATCCAAGAAATGCATTCTACTGTATAGTGGTATTTATAAAAGATGTTTCTGAAATAATTTCAAGTTTTAATTTTAATTTCATTCCTGTACTCCATCCATATTTTCCACATCAGACACTACAAAATGTATTTCAAGTGACAAGAATGAATAAATGAATACATGAAGTATTTCTCTGACCTTAGAAGTAGGCCAAAAAAAATCAAGGAATTTAAAGGGTTAGTTCACCCAGATAGCAAAATGATGTCATTAATAACTTACCCTCATGTTGTTTCAAACCTGTAAGACCTCAGTTTATCTTTGGAACACAGTTTAAGATATTTTAGATTTAGTCCGAGAGCTCTCAGTCCCTCCATTGAAGCTGTGTTACGGTCTACTGTCCATGTCCAGAAAGGTAAGAAAGACATCATCAAAGTAGTCCATGTGACATCAGAGGGTCAGTTAGAATATTTTGAAGCATCGAAAATACATTTTGGTCCAAAAATAGCAAAAACGACGACTTTATTCAGCATTGTCTTCTCTTCCGTGTCTGTTGTGTGAGAGAGTTCAAAACAAAGCAGCTGGATATCCAGTTCGCGAACAAATCATTCAGTTCACCAAATCGAACTGAATCGTTTTAAACGGTTCGCATCTCTAATACGCATTAATCCACAAATTACTTAAGCTGTTAACTTTTTTAATGTGGCTGACACTCCCTCTGAGTTCAAACAAACCAATATCCCTGAGTAATTTATGTACTCAAACAGTACACTGACTGAACTGCTGTGAAGAGAGAACTGAAGATGAACACCGAGCCGAGCCAGATAACTCGAGAGCTCTCGGACTAAATCTAAAATATCTTAAACTGTGTTCCAAAGATAAACGGAGGTCTCACGGGTTTGGAACAACATGAGGGTAAGTTATTAATTACATTATTTTGCTATCTGGGTGAACTAACCCTTTAAGTGTTGTTTAAAACCTGTTAGCCAGCACAAAGATGCCCTCGTTCTGAACGCCTTTCAACTTGCACGTGTCAGTGTTTATGAATAGATTAAATAAAACGGGACAAATTTAATTATGACAATCTATGTATCAATATAAAGATCTAAGCCTCAAGCATCGACGACAGATCGCTGTTTTTCAATGGAAAGCTTATAAAGACTGTATTTGCTACATTTGTGTAAGCAGTACACATAAAAACATAAGCAATGGAAACGCTGTACATACCAGATCCGTTGTAATAACGAGTCATAAACACATCCACAGCTGTAAATCCCGGTTTAGTTAGAAAGGTAAGGGTCCACTGAACGACATCTCATGAAGCACGTTTAGACCAACGAAGCAATAACGTTGTAATATGGATCATAATTCCTTTGTTTACGTTTCAGTTCTTCAGCGACAGAACTGTTTGCGTCCGTTATGGAATAACTCACGGTCGGAAACTGCGTCTTGGTAGTAAAAAAAACAGCATGGTTTTGCAGCGTACAGTGTCACAAACAGAATGAGGTGATCCACCGGAAAAAAGAATGAATGAAAGATAGGCGAAAGATAGTATATTTGAATTTGGCGCTCTCTCCTGACGCGCTCTGACGCACCTGTCAGCTGATGGAGGCGGAACTTATAGTGATCACCTTTTTCTTTGTTTCTTTTATTTTTCAACAGTTTTTATATATGTGAGAATGTGTTTTATGTTGAATGTGAATGTATCTGCATGATTACCATCTGTTTGAGTGCAAATCAGCCCAAATCAGCTCGCTATTACTGTGTGATCACAGCTATCAAAGTGAACGCGTCTATATGAATATAGAGAGTGGATTATTGCATTTGTGTTATTACCATCTGTATAAGTGGCCATCAGCACATCAGCACTTATTTGCACCATAATTCATTGTAAATGCTGCATTTCTAGCAATCTCATTATTTTCTGTAATTGGCAAACAAAGTTAAATCTTTTTTTTTATTTTTCTTATTATTCTTATTTTTCTTACTCCAATTATTCTTATTGTATTTTTCTAGTCCTCAAATAAATCACTTATATGATGTCTAAGTTTCTGTCTATTGTTTTATAATTAAAAAAAACTATGCAGTGGTATGTTTACTGACTAAATAGTTTGTAGAAGCCTTCAATACTATTGGGAAATATATTTTTGTATATTTGCAAGAGTGTCATTTTTCATGATATCTTATTCAGATTTGAAATAGAAACTCATGAGACATGTGGCTTACAACCCATTACCTTTCTAGATTGCTCCAGGACTCATTTCATGTATTTTTATATCAAATAAAAAAAATATTTAAGTGTGGTAAAAAAAAAATTCAAGGCACTTCATTGTCTATAACTTTTAATATTTTTGAGCATTATCAAATCTGGGTGACAAAAAGTAAAGCCCAAAGGGTCTTCTTTCCAAAGACACCAACATTATGTTTGTAACACATTGAAGTAGGAAACTGTTACAATTATAAGTTAGGTAGAGCACTTTTAGCTGTGAGTCCCATAATGGGAGTGCTGGCTAACAGGTTAATAATCTATGAAATCTGGGTTTTGGCCTTCCTAACCAGACTAAAATGAAACACACGCACAGGAATGAGAGAAAGTATCGAACCATTGAATTTCTCCATCTCTTATTACACGTTTCAGAGCTGCAGCACAAACCCACCAAACTCCTTTGAAAAAAAAAACCCTCGAAGAAGGATGGTCAATCAAGTGTGTGTCCGAGGAAAGACAAGGTGACTAATACTGAGATGGGAACAGAGTCCTTTTGTGGAAGACGGGACTTATCTCTGTAGCCGAGGGCTGAGATTGGCACTGCTATTGTCACTGGAGATTTAACTCAACTGACTAAAACTGCTTTTATCCCAGCCCACTAGATTCTTCTTTAGGGTTAAGAACACAACAGCTAAGAAGGTCTCAAATGTGGGTCTTATGTAAGATGAAAGTTCAAAACTCACAGAGAGAGCATGATCACTCAGCTACCATTACACAGCTCAGTTGTTTTTACTTTCAGACCCAGATTTTACACCCAACAAGTGTTTGTGGCACACAAAAAGGAATGTGGAATAACTACTGCATTGGAAATGACTCTTCCTACATCTCTGCATTTCCGAAGCATCCATGCCATTTTAGCTTGCTTCCACAAGTCTTTGAGCTATTTTGAAGAGTGTTGTAATTTGTATATCACTTGTACACAAGCACACATTATTGCAAATGTTGTACGTAATGCTGTAACGGGTACGCTACTGAGCAAGTTTTTATAAGTGTGCTGATGGAATTGCATGAGGGAGAAAGATTCCACTGCACAAATTTTACAATGTGTTCAAGTTAGTAATGCTAATTCGCTGTGTTGTCCAAAAAGAAAACAGCTTGGTTTGAAATGGACTTCTGTGACCAAAGACACAATGAACAATCAACTTTTTTTGCCTGATAAACTTCACCAATATTTGCCAAAAAGATATGAATGCAAATTTAAATCAGCTAAACCAGTTGTCAAATCTGCATAGGGAAACATCTCAACCTCATGCAAAATTCCAGATTATGTGGATTGAATTGTTGATTTCACCTGTGAAAATTTGCTAAGCAATGATAAATATGAATGCACCTTTAGACCCACAAGACCTTAGTCAACGGGTCAATTATGCATTCAATCCAGTGAAGATATTCTAGCCACAAGGGTGGCCATGGTGCTTGCCAGAAAGTCACTCATGTAATTTGATCTTTTTATGTCAACTTAAAAGAATGCTTTATGATAACAGAACAAGATTAAAACATTACAAGGTCCATAGTTATTATGCAAAGTGGTAGGCTTACAGCATTTATAAAAGAGTATTTTACTCTCAAGTACTCGAACTAAAAACAACCGGTTTCAGATGAGAAAGAAAGTATCTGCCAAAATTAACACGGCGCACACAGGTGGCCGAAATAGCCAGTAGGAAATTGGCCAATGGAGCGTTATCGAAGCAAGTCCACTTTCTCCAATAAGATTTCCTGTCTTGAAGATACTGTCGAGATATTTCCATTCTCAAGATTAATTCTGTGTGAAGAAAAAAAAAATTTAATGCAGAGTGAGATAATGATTCAAAAAAAAAAGTGTCTACATTTTTTGGTCAATTTTGAGCTTGACAGCACCGTCTCCATTCACTTTCAATTATATGGAAAGGATTGGCCAGGATTGTCTTCAAAATTACCAGATTTTTTAAAAAGTTTGTGGCATGTTAATGGGATGTTAAAAATAGTCTGCTACCTTTTGCTCTTCTGTAGAACACAAAAGGTGGCAGACTATTTTTAACATCCCATTAACATGCCACAAGCTTTAAAAAATCTTGTAACTCGACCTAAACTGCTTCCCAATTCTGGCAAGCGTATTTTATTTATTTATTTTTTTACTACAGAGATTGTAATGACCAAGGATTAAAATTAAATAGTGGAATCTTGGATTCTTTTCTCAGTCCCAAAAGTATTTAAATGTGATACTAGCATCCAGAAATAGACTTCATTCTGAGTGTATTTTGGCTGATTATAATAGCATTAATCTATATTGAATATAATAGCATTACTTAAACATCAAAGTACTGCTGATCTCCATGGCAACCAAATGGAACAGGAGATATGGTGAATCTGGATGTCAGCCGTGGAGGACATCACACTGTAAAAAGAAAAAAAAAATTGCCAGAATATGAATGAAGGCATGAGCTCTGAACAGCAGTTCAGAGAGATTGCTGCACACAACTATGCATTGCCGTCAAAATATCCTTTAACTAGACTTCATGCTGAGTCCACACCGAGTCTGGGGCCATCAGGGGTGATGAATGTAGACATTACATTAAATAATTTAATTAAAAATGTTAACTTAACTAAATTACCATGTAAACTTGGCAGTCCTAGTTAGTATATACCAAAAATGGGTTTCAAAACGTAAGAGCTGGAAATTTGTTTCCCAAGAACGTCACCAACATTCACAGAAAAGAACTTGTTAGTGTCTTGATTGTTTGCAATTGACAGTAATGACATTAAATCATTGAAAGCAACCCATTATCTCATGTGTCTCAACAAAGACTTAAACTGTGCTCAGAGGCTACACTGGATCTTCTGAAGTATGAAAGAACAACATCTGACCCAGACCGAACTCATTTCCTTTTACATTCTTCACTCTAAACAGAGCTGCAGACATACAGACAAGCTTTCATTGCTGAGGCATGAGGATGAGATTCAGCCATGCGTCAGAGATGAATAAGTGGTCTGAGAGAGAAATCCGCTCGCGTTTGCTCTAAGTGAATCTAATGAGGTGTGTGCCTTGAAATGCTCTTCCACTGCACTGGCTCAGTGATGCGGTGCATGGAGGAAAAAAAAAGAAAAACGAGAAAATAACAAGCATGCAAAGTACCATGTACCATGGTAGACAAAAGCTTATTGAACAAAGTAGTTGTAAATTAATAACTAAAAATTAACTCGAACCTTGTCATTGTGTTCAGATTTGTAGTCAGTCTATAAAGGCATGTACATTTGCTTTGAAGTTATATTAAATAAATCTCAATCCTATTTCTGATCTTAGTTACAGTAAGCTGTAGGCTACTGCTACTCTTTAATCAAAATCAGATCACTTAAACGACAAAACTAGCACAGCAAACACAGTGATGCAGAGGAAGATGTTTGCAGCTGTTTTAATTTTAAAACCCAAATTACGATACACAAAATAACAAGGTTTTCGGGTCTGGTGGCTTGAATTTTTGCACATTGAGAAAAAACTGGAGTAGTGGCAGTTCTGTGGGGTATTTCTTTCCTAAACAACATAGCAATCAATCAATGAATCAAACAATGAAACATTTCCTTCTGGTCTTCGAATCTGATTGGCTGAGAGCTCCTTCCATACATGAGATATTCATGAAATATTCACACAGGAACTTTTTCACAGTTTGCATCAGTCCCCTTGCAGTCTACCTCACAGTGAGTCTAATGGTGGATGCCAAAATCCACTATACATAAAAGTAATAAAAAAAATAAATGTACTTTTAAGAGTTTATTGGACGAGAAGGTACTTGTATTGCTTCCGGCTTCGCTACCGTTTGGACGTTCTAGCTTACTGCTCTGCGCTTTGTTTCTTATTTCTGTACTTTTCTCTGATTGTTCTAAGATTTTTAATTCAGCAGATCAGCACAGTGCTCAAACAACAGATTTTTGGCACAAACACTTAAACTAAAAAATATTTGGGATTGGAAAAATACAAAAAAAAAGAAGACTTTGCCTCCCACTGCCAGCAGCTTACATTCCAGACACGGGATAACAACTGCCTACATTCAAACAGAAGAGAGAAAATGCCTCCTGTTGAATATACTTGTTGCATGAACTGCTGCAAACTTCTAAAAGGATTGTGGTTCTTGAAACAAAGGTATCTGCTGGACTTCCAAAACAGGCGGAACACTTAGCAGACCGTCATCATGGACGCTCTCAGCATGCAGCCGGTGAGTCCCATGAATCTTCTGAATCTCAACAGTTTATACCAAGTGTAGAGGAACAAGGTGAAACTGACCGCCACACTAATCGATGGCACAAATAGGGAGCGAGACCCAAAGGAACACGAGACATCAGATTGTCACGAGTTTCTCATATTGCTGCCGTAGCTTCCGCTACCCCAGATTCGACTATGACAAGTCTTGCGAATACTGGTTTTCTACCACCCCCTATACATCTTGAGAACAGATTTGAAGCATTAATGAATGCGGGGGAGGAATCCCCAAATGTGATTAAACATGGATCGTATCAGCCAGCAGCGAACACTACTACTAACAGGTGCTCAAGGACGAGCAGACCGTTGCATTCAGCCCAGAGTGCAGCCGAGCCCAGGACTCAGCAGAGTGTGTCAAACCATTCATCACACACACCGGGTACGAGTCATCATGTGGTTGACATATCCCACAAGGACACTGATAACACCATGCAGCCACAACAAGCACTGCTGATGGACACCATCTCGGCTGAGCCCTGCCCACAGAGCTCTTCACAGACAGACTGTGATATATCAAAACAGCTACAAGACTCAGCACCCAAGGACAACTTTCTGGAAAACAGCAAAGAAAAAAAAGAACAACATATCACAGCCACCGGAAACACCAGAGACACATCATCTCACCAGACACATTATTCCTCTCTCCAGCATCTCCACTTCTGTGCTTCTCACAGAAAATGGAGGAATTGGTGTATGCTGGGACTAAACTCTCACACTCATTCTCTGCAAGCCCGCAGATATCAACAAAAAAATGGCGGGCCCCCCAACCAACAAAGCCTGTGGGCCCTGCTCCTGTGAGAGCTCTCCGACCGCTGCCAAAATGCCAGGGCTCAAACCCTCTATCTGCTGAAGGTGAACCAAAACAACTGATAGCAGCACTCAGTGATATGTGTCGGGTCCCCGCTATAATACATTCACAAATGCTTACAGAACAAGCGGGAGCCCAGTGTGTCTGTAGCTTTCTCTATTTCAGTTTTATCACGTGATAGAAAGTCTAAGGCCTTTTCAAGCCGAAGGGCAAACTCATCTAATCTGCGGCCTATTATGCATCAAACTAAGATCGATGTAAAGACACAAAGCACTGCCATCAAGTTAGCATCTTTAAACTTTCGCTCACTAAAAAATAAATAATTTCTAATCAATAACTTTAAAACCACAAACAATCTGGATTTTATGTTTCTAAACGAAACATGGCTAGAAGACAGCTGCAGTGCAACAGTCCTCAATGAAGCAGCCCCTCCTAACTTCACTTACATGAATGTCTGCAGGACTGTTTGGAGAGGTGGAGGTGTAGCTGCTCCATTTAAAGATGTCTATCAATGCAAGCAAGTGTCATTTGGTCAGTACTTGTCTTTTGAATATCTAGGGATTGTCCTGAAAGGTGCTCCATGCATTCTGTTCATTATTATTTACAGGCCTCCAAAATACCCTCCAGCCTTTGTTGAAAAACAAAGGTGACAGAGCATTTGCAGTAACTGCTCCTAATCTGGAATAGTCTACCAATTATTGTAAGAAAATTCAGACTATGGACCCACCCACAAAGGTTTACACACTCTAGACTTAATCATCAGTAGGGGTCTAAACATTTCATCCATTGTTATTAAGGATGTAGCACTATCTGATCACTTCTGTATTTTCTTTGATATATTGATCTCTGCTACCACTGAATCTAGATCTGTCTCTGTCAGAAGGAGATGCATAAACGAGAACACAAGTGTACTATTTATGGAGGCTATATCTTTAACACCAAGCATTTCTGCAGACTCTGATGATATTCTCCTTGATTCCTTTAACTCAAAAGTTAAGAATGTTATTGATGATATTGCTCCAATAATAGTCAGTAAGAAAACAAACAGACAGAAATCAGTTTGGAGAAGATCAACAGCAGTTCAGATTATGAAAAGACAATGCAGAAAAGTCGAGCGGATGTGGCAGAAGACGAAACTTGAAATTCACTATAGCATCTATAAAGACAGCCTTCATGATTTTCATGTGAAACTAGCGTCATCTAGACAGAATTTCAAACCTTATAAACAGTAACTTAAACAACACTCGTTCTCTTTTTGCCACTGTTGAGAGACTGACAAACCCCCCAAGTCAGATTCCCATTGAAATGCTCTCAGACACCAAATGCAATGAGTTTGGTTCCTTCTTTCGGAGAAGATCATCAATATCAGGAAGGCGATTGGCACATCCTCAGGCAATGCAGAGGTCAGACAGATTCGGCCACAATATCAAAAAGATACTTTGTCTACTTTTTAAGCAATTGATAGCAAAATTTTGGAAGAAATAGTGCATCACCTAAAATCGTCAACCTGCTATCTTGACACACTTCCCACATCTTTTTTTCAAAAGTGTGCTTAATTGTTTAGAAGCAGATCTCTTAGAAGTGGTGAACACCTCACTTCTTTCTGGGACATTTCCAAACTCCCTGAAAACTGCAGTTGTTAAACCCCTCCTGAAAAAGAGCAATCTTGATAACACCATTTTGAGCAATTATAGACAAATATCTAATCTTCCTTTTATATGCAAAATTATAGAAAAGGTAGTTTTTAGTCAGCTTCAGACAATTTTCAATCTGGTTTCCGACTCCATCACAACACAGAGACAGCACTCATTAAGATAATCAATGATATTCGCTTAAATTCTGACAAAATATCAGTGCTGTTATTGCTAGATCTCAGTGTTGCATTTGACACTGTCGATCATAACATACTACTAGAGAGACTGGAAAACTGGGTCGGGCATTCTGGGATGGTACTCAAATGGTTCAGGTCATACTTAGAAGGGAGAGACTATTATGTGAGTCTAGCAGAGCATAAGTCTAAGTGGACGTCCATGACATGCGGAGTCCAACAAGGATCAATTCTTGCACCTCTCTTGTTTAGCCTGTATATGTTCCCACTAAGTCAAATAATGAGAAAGAACCAAATTGCCTATCACAGCTATGCTGATGATACCCAGATTTACCTAGCCTTATCTCCAAATGACTACAACCCCATTAACTCCCTCTGCCAAAGTATTGGTTAAATTAATAGTTGAATATGCCAGAATTTTCTTCAGTTAAACAAGGAAAAAACTCAAGTTATTGCATTTGGAAACAAAGATGAAGTTTTCAAGGTGAATGCATACTTTGACTCTAGGGGTCAAACAACTAAAAATCAAGTCAGGAATCTTGGTGTGATTCTGGAGACAGACCTTAGTTTCAGTAGTCATGTCAAATCAGTAACTAAATCAGCATACTATCATCTAAAAAGCATTGCAAGACTTGGAGAAACTAGTTCATGCCTTTATCACCAGCAGGGTGGACTATTGTAATGGGCTCCTCACCGGCCTTCCCAAAAAGACCATTAGACAGCTGCAGCTCATCCAGAACGCTGCTGCCAGGATTCTGACTAGAACCAGAAAATCTGAGCATATCACACCAGTCCTCAGGTCCTTACACTGGCTTCCAGTTACATTTAGGATCGATTTTAAAGTACTTTTACTCGTCTATAAATCACAAAATATATTGAAGATATGTTCACTGAATTTAAACCTAACAGAGCACTCAGATCATTAGGATCGAGTCAGTTAGAAATACCAAGGGTTCACACAAAACAAGGGGAGTCCGCCTTTGCCTTGTTTAGAATCCAAACATTTGGTTGTTTAATAAAAATAACGTCTATTTGTAAATCTGCTTTGATATTTTGGGAGATGTGAGCTCCTGAAGCGCTCATGAATCCACCGAGAGCAGCATCACCTTGGCCAGATCTTCTGGAATTTGCAGCTGGCTCTGATGTCTCTATAGTGGTTAAACATGAGGAACGATGTTTGTGTTTTTGATGGTCATTTTAGTTACATTATTAAACCATTATATGGTGAGAAGAGACTGTTTTATGAGTGTATCAGCAGTAAAAACTTTTATATTGAGAGACAGTTGTAAACAAGGGAGTTATTTTTACTTTGTACAACAGCTTGTAAGAGGCAGTCAAAAAATGCAGTGAGCAGCGCTGTCATCAGAAATCTCCCTTACCAGATGAAACTATGACAAAGATATCGCCTGCAAAGATTGCTTCATCTGGAAATCATCTGCTGTTACGAACATCTGATAGATGTCTTTAAAAGGATAGTTCACCCAAAAATTTAAATTCTGTCATTATTACTCACCCTCATGTCGTTTAAAACCCGTAAGACCTTTGTTCATCTTCGGAACACAAATTCAGATATATATATATATTTTTTCATGAAATCTGAGAGCTTGACCCTCCTTAGACAGCAAGGGTCCTACCACATTCAAGCCCCAGAAAGCTACCAAGAACATTGACAAAATAGTGAATGTGACATCAATCATTCAACCGTAAATTTTATGAAGCTATGACAATTTTTGGGAGCAATAAATAAATAAATAACAACTTTATTCAACAATTATTCTTTCTCGAACTACTATCTACCGCCATTATCAAGAGTAACACAACGGATGTGTGTGCTTTTCTCTGCTCGTAAACAAGGTGCATCTTGACTACGATTCTGTGCCTTTACCGTGGTTGGACCCTTGCTGTATATTAGAGATGTAATGGTATGAAAATTTCTTATCACGATTATAGTGAAGAAAATTAGCATGGTTTTGTTCAAATGTGCTGGAAATGTTCAAAAACAACTGACACAAATTATGTTTTTTTTTTTTTTTTAAATCAACAAATATATATATATATATATATATATATATGTAATTTTTTTTTCTTTTTTGCATAAACCAAAACAATAACATTAGTAATAATGGCCAGATTTTAAATGATAACATGACTGACAAAACACTAACATGTTTTGCTGTTGGAATTTGGTCCCATTCTTGCCTTATATAGATTTCCAGCTGCTGAAGAGTTCGTGGTCGTCTTTGACGTATTTTTCGTTTAATGATGCACCAAATGTTCTCTATAGGTGAAAGATCTGGACTGCAGGCAGGCCAGGTTATCACCCGGACTCTTCTACGACAAAGCCATGCTGTTGTTATAGCTGCAGTATGTGGTTTTGCATTGTCCTGCTGAAATAAACAAGGCCTTCCCTGAAATAGACGTTGTTTGGAGGGAAGCATATGTTGCTCTAAAACCTTTATATACCTTTCAGCATTCACAGCGCCTTCCAAAACATGCAAGCTGCCCATACCGTATGCACTTATGCACCCCCATACCATCAGAGATGCTGGCTTTTGAACTGAACGCTGATAACATGCTGGAAGGTCTCCCTCCTCTTTAGCCCGGAGGACACGGCGTCCGTGATTTCCAACAAGAATGTCAAATTTGGACTCGTCTGACCATAAAACACTATTCCACTTTGAAATAGTCCATTTTAAATGAGGCTTGGCCCACAGGACACGACGGCGCTTCTGGACCATGTTCACATATGGCTTCCTTTTTGCATGATAGAGCTTTAGTTGGCATCTGCTGATTGTGTTTACCGACAGTGGTTTCTGAAAGTATTCCTGGGCCCATTTAGTAATGTCATTGACACAATCATGCCGATGAGTGATGCAGTGTCGTCTGAGAGCCCGAAGACCACGGGCATCCAATAAAGGTCTCCGGCCTTGTCCCTTACGCACAGAGATTTCTCCAGTTTCTCTGAATCTTTTGATGATGTTATGCACTGTAGATGATGAGATTTGCAAAGCCTTTGCAATTTGACGTTGAGGAACATTGTTTTTAAAGTTTTCCACAATTTTTTTACGCAGTCTTTCACAGATTGGAGAGCCTCTGCCCATCTTTACTTCTGAGAGACTCTGCTTCTCTAAGACAAAGCTTTTATAGCTAATCATGTTATAGACCTGATATCAATTAACTTAATTAATCACTAGATGTTCTCCCAGCTGAATCTTTTCAAAACTGCTTGCTTTTTTAGCCATTTGTTGCCCCCGTGCCAACTTTTTTGAGACCTGTAGCAGGCATTAAATTTTAAATGAGCTAATTAAGTGGATAAAAGTGTAAAATTTCTCAGTTTAAACATTTGTTACGTTATCTATGTTATATTGTGAATAAAATATTGGCTCATGTGATTTGAAATTTCTTTAGTTTTCATTTTATTAAAATTTAAAAAACGTCCCAACTTTTCCGGAATTCGGGTTGTAATAGCATATGATGGAACAGCTGAATTAGAGCCGTTTCCCATACCCTCCGTGAAAAAAGCAGCATTGTGATTAAGAACACTACTTTATTGGTATTACACAGAGTGAAGATGAAAACAAAATGCCATTGAATCTTTTCTGATGACAGTCAGAACCTTCGGAGTTACATTCATATAATTAATTAATTTGTATAATCATTTGTATAATTCTATTGGCACCCTTTTAAAACCTCCCAGCTTTCTCTGGGTTTACACACAAAACAAAACTACTCTGTGTGCCGTGCGCATGTAAGACTGTTTCTTAAAACTGTGCTTTATGCTGGACAGTATTTATTCAAGTTGTTCAAATCGCAGTAATCAAATATGGTTTTACTGATAATACAACTATGAAACCGTAATACTAACCGTGAGGATTCATCGTGTTTTTTTGTTTGTTTTGTTTTTATCATGAAACCGGTAGTCGTGGGAAGTCGTGGCCTGATGGTTAGAGAGTCGGACTTGCAATCGAAAGGTTGTGAGTTTGAGTCTCGGGCCGGCAGGAATTGTAGGTGGGGGGAGTGCATGTACAGTTCTCTCTCCACCTTCAATACCACGACTTAGGTGCCCTTGAGCAAGGCACCGAACCCCCAACTGCTCCCCGGGCGCCGCAGCATAAATGGCTGCCCACTGCTCCGGGTGTGTGTTCACAGTGTGTGTGTGTGTTCACTGCTCTGTGTGTGTGCACTTCGGATGGGTTAAATGCAGAGCACAAATTCTGAGTATGGGTCACCATACTTGGCTGAATGTCACGTCACTTTCACTTTAATCGATCCATCCCTACCGTCTATGGAGGGTCAGAAAGCTCTTGGATTTCATCATAAATATCTTAATTTGTGTTCCAAAGAAGAACGAAGGTCTTAGGGCTTTGGAACAACACAAGTGTAAATAATGACCGAATTTTCATTTTTGGTTGAACTACACCTTTAAGATGTCAATTTTACATATATTCTAAATCATAAACATCTTCTAAATGTCTATTTGACATCTGCTTGGAAATGTCCTATAGACGTATTGCAGATGAGCAAATGCTCTAAAAAAATATGTGTTGCAGACGTCAAATAGACATTTCTGTGATGAACGTGTGCTATCAGGGTACCTACAGGTGATGAACAAACTTTTTTCCGGTCATCCGCCAAATAATCACCACATTGCTAGCATAGCTTGTAAGTTAAGTACAATGCCACCTCAGTAAATTAAAACGTTAAACTGAGTTAATGCCTAAATAACATATTTTAATGTTAATAATGCATGAAATAAACATTAAAGCACACATAAGAAAGAAAGAAATAAAAACAGCTGTGCACATCTTCACAATTACCACACCAAAAGCCTATAGCAGGTGAATGGCTCAAATCGAAACTCCTACGGGACAGTTCGCCACTGAAGTAAAGTAAACGAGCAATACAAAGCAATACAAATTCAACTGTTCATTTCTACTAATGAAAATAATTACTAATGAATAGAATAAAGAGCTCTTCAACCGCTTTTCTCTATATTCAGATTCAAGTCATTAATTCCAGAAATTTTCTTGTGGACATGTCAGCATTTTCATTATTATTATTATTGCTTAATATTCCAAACATATCATGCAGATCCATCAAAACATCTCTCTGCAAAGCAATTTTTCTAACCCCGCTAGATTATTTGTGTCTGATAATTTGCAAGAGAAAAAACACAATCTTTGGAAGCAGTAAGAGCAGCATATTCTTTAACAGAGTCTTTGAACATGTCTAAACTAATATAAAAGACTAAACTGTGGGTTTTTCCAGCACCGCAGTGATTTGATCTTTAAACTGGATCCATTGACCATAAAAAAAAAACATAAGTGGCCTTATGTCAGCGCGGGGTGTTAACTGGGCATCTTTTTCAGCTCAGTGCTCACAGTGAGGCCCGATGCTTCAAAAGCTTGTGTGCTGGAGTCATTTTAAATGGCATGGAGGCCTGGACAATGCAGGAGCCAACACTGGCAGCTGGGCTCTCCGAGGTGCCACCACCTTTCGCAAGGTCATCCAAGCCTGGCCAGCGATCTTGAGCACCAGAAATGGGTAGAATCACTTGAAATAAAAGGAATGTTATCCAAATTCAAATGTTTAAAAAACTAAGCCATTTGCAAAGTAAAGATTTCTCATTTTGTTTTAATTTGATGTACTAAAATAAGTAACCCCCACATAAACACAACCAAATTACTAAAACTTAGGAACTACAATTAAAATAGAAAATATTAAAATAAAATAAAAATTATAATCACACTGATACTAAAATATCAACGATATGAGTTCATTGTAGTCTTGGATAATTAAGTCACAATACATGCAGGAACCACAATGACCTTTGAAACCCATCTGTATGTGATGATATATTTGAGAAAAGTTATATTATGTTGCTTCTTGCTTCTCTTCTTTAAAGAGAAACGTCAAGTGACTGGCAATAAAAGCTTGTAATTTTTACCAACGAAACAGACAAACATGAATCTGGAAGCATTTTATTATGTTGGTTGTTGTACATGCCTAACCCTAACCCTTCCTATCACAGCATTTCAGAAATGAAAAGATTATCCTCCATGGCATTTAAAATTAATACAATACCATAGTGTTAACAGAAACAAACATATAAAACAGATCAAATCTCCTAACACTCTATTTTGATGGTCCTCAACAATTAATTTTGCGACTACATGTTACAAGTGGTTGGTGTTTTAAGGCCACTTCTGTTCACTTCTTCTGGAAACTGCAGTGAATTGTGTTTACAGGAATATTTTTGTAGTTTAGCAAAAATTTTGTTAGGGACATATTTTTCCAATGAGCCCACAATATGTTGGCCATTTGGCATGTTCACTGACAATGAACATAGCAAATATATTTAAAAACTAGAGGAAAAGTTTTTATTTGGAATCCTGCATCTATATCTCAGAAACCTGAACTTTAAATGGATTTGCACTGAGTTTTAAGCCAAAGGGATTTTGGAAAAGCAATGCACCGCACACTCCTTTGAACTGAGACATCAAGAATTCAATCAATCAGCCTACAATGAAGCTTTTATGGGGACAAAAAGTTCAGAATGACCTTTTGGCGATGGATAAAATGGTCTCGTAGGGAAGTCTCTGTGTGTTTGAGAAAAATGAGGATGATTTTCAAGCATTTTGACATTCTGGACACATTCTAATCACTGTTACAAAGCTTTGCTGATCACACATTCTATAGTGCTAACTAATTATCCACCAAAAAATAATAATAAAAAAAAAACCTCTGTCCAAAGCATTTTAAATATATGCTAAATATGTTGTAAAGAGTGAGGCTTTTTATTTATGGACAAGAAAAAAAAGCTTTTATTTCGTACAGTAGCCTACATGCAAATTATTTATAATGATTTAATAATTAACATTTTTATATATTATAATATTGTAATTTTTTTGTACAACATTGTAAAGTTTTTCCTTGCTGATTATAATATGTGAACATACTGTATATGTTCACGTTAGAAACAACAAATGACATCAAATGACAACAAATGACATAATTGTCAATAATTATTGACAATAATCAATAATTTTAATTCCATTATTATTTACTCACTGTCGTGTCATTCCAAACCTGACTTACTATCTTCTGTGGAATACAAAAGGTATTTTGATTGTTTTGGCCCATTCAGTAGGCAAGTCAATTGGCTCCAAAACACAAAAAAAACTTGGACCTCATAGATTTTCATTGTATGGACAAAAAACACTGAGACATACAGGTTTGGAATGACATGAGAATGAGAATTCCATTTTTTGGGTGAGCTCTCCGTTTAAGTATTTTTTGGGGGTCATTGTTTGGCTCCACACTGGATGAAAACAGGAAATGACTTGTGAAAGCTGTCACATTAGCGCTGAACTCCAGAGCTGAATCTCTCTGATCACTGGAACGAAATACTTCTTTGGCTCAATCCCGGACCTACCTGACAGTGATATATAATGACCATCAAAAAACCCCGTGCTTCGGTGGCTTCCTACAGGGAATGGAGAAGGCAGCCAACCACAGGCCTGCTGCAAACAAAACAGATCTGTGCTCAGCAGAGAGCCTTGAAAAGGCTGTGAGCAACAAACTCCAACTAATGTGATTCCACACAAACGCCCATTAAACATAACAAAAGGTGTGAATGACAAACAAACAGTTTGCCTTTCAATTGCAAACAAAAGATAATTGAGCATGAAACAGGATTAAGATATTGCTGCTTCATATTTTCATTAGCATATCTCAGCTACTTAGTTTGACAATTCTTTGGAGAGACAATAACAACGCATTGCATCATATGGCTTCAAACAAAATGTCCTAAAACAAGCTAGCTTTTAGCAAGTTAGTTCAAGTTAGCATCTAACTTCTGACATCTAACTTTGCTTTCAAACGTGTAGATCTTAAACAAAAATCATAAAGTTTTGGAAGTTTAGAGGAGGTGACGTTTGAGTAATGTGACCGTGGTGTAGTTCAACCTAACTATTTTATGTGCCAGCAATTTTGTATTGTACAAAAATGTAGGATTTTTGAAAGAAGCATGAAGGTCCATTCCTAACCATTGAATGGGATGTAAACAGATTGAATGAAAACATACAAATGAGATTGTACGAATTCATACAAATTATCGACAGGATTTTAATTAGAAACTTCCAATGCGTGTGTGTTGGTTCATGTATAGCCTTACTTTAGCCTTTTAGTACTGATAATAGTATTATGCCTCAAAATTCATATAAGCTGTGTATTTATGTAGAACATGTAAGAATAATAAACATTCGATGGTTCCATTCGATGGCTTATTTTTTGCAATTACCCAAAAGTCAATGGACCAATTCCATTGTTTTTTTTGTCGAAAATGGTTTGACAATTCAAAATGAATTCCATAATTTTGTCAGCATTGTCTAAAGATGATCTGGTTCAATTTTGGAGCCACTTCTTGAGCCAAGGAATCGGAGAGAAAAAAATAGTTTCTAGGCCTTTTGGTTCAAATGTTATTAGCAAAAACATATGTGAAACTTTGGACAGTTGGTGGCATTGGCTGTGGTTAATGTTCAGACTGTCCTCTCTATCTGTGTGCCACATTTCACAACTTTTTACCATACGGTACTATGGGCTCCCATAGACTCAAGAGCAAATAAAGAGGAAGCAGAGGAGGAAGAAAAAGAAGAAAAAACTAATGGACAAAATACATGCCTATGCACCTTTTTGTGATTGATCCCTAATAATAGTACTAGTAGTAGTAGTTGATAACTATCCTATTTTATTTTGTGCCGTTGTACTGAAATGACACTTGACAAAATCACTTTAATTAGTAGATTTCATGAATATTCAAGACATCAGAATACATGTATGAATGGATGCCAGCGAGATCTCTACATGGAGTGCTCTTAGTAGTGCTCTTAGTAAAAACTCAAGGATCAATCTGCATGTTGAAATGAAAGGGAACACCTGATGCCTCTTTTTGCCAACAGCTGATTTCTGGAGCTTCGCTTCCAGAGAATTGGCCAAGTCTCCCAACATTATCTATCAAGCCTGAGACGGATCTGTAATATTAATGCAGATATAAAGGAGTTATTATAAGAAGGTGAAAATCTCTAGAGTTTCACATATACTATCATGTTATGTTAATTGACGGAGCCTGTGTTACACACAGATATTTTGCATGCAAATGTAATAATTATATTTCTAATTAGATGAAGCTATTTACTTTAGCTTCAGAGGAGAAAAAAAAAACATGTAAACCTCATGTTTGTAGGTTTAATGATTGTCAACAGATGAAGCATTAATAAATAGCTTTCCACCAAAATAAAATCTAGGAGGTTTAACCGATTACTTTTAATTGTTTGCCTGAAATGTTGTATGAACAAATGAATTATGAAAGAAACAGTTATATTAGAATTAAGTATAAAACTATGTGTAAATGTACTATGACTACTACCATCAATAATAATAATAATAACAAAGCATTAGATTACAAAAATATATTTTCATGTTATAATAGTAAAGCAGTTCAAAAAAGTGGCAATGGGAATATAATAACACCTTATCTCTGCTCAAGTGGAATTAAAAACAATGATCTCACTTCACTTTCAGATACAATGAGAAGGCTTTGAAAACTTCACATTTTTTACTTTTTCATACTTTCACTTTTGGATCTACAGATGAAGTGGAAACATAAAACTGATCTCACTTAATTTTTGTGGGTTCGATGTGAATGCAATGAAAACTGGTTTTCACTTTTTCCATATTTTGTAAAATAAAAACTGATCTCACTTCACTTCGAGGTACAATGCAATGAAAACCCGATTTTTCACTTTTGGATCTAATTTAAAAAGGTCTAAGCTACATTAATTTCAATGTGAACACCGTTAAAGAGTAACAATTCTTAACAACATGAGCTTTCAAATGTTCAATTATATCACAATATGATTTTTTTTAATCAAATCATGCAACCTTTTTTATCATATCCAAAGAACCATAAACCAGTTTAAGCTGGTTTATCTGGTCTCCAAGTGCCTATAAACTTGCCTAAGACTGTCAAATGATGCAAAATGGCCATTGTTTTGAAGTGAATTATCTAATTATGTTGAAAAAGAACCACTTAACATGCTTTATTTCTAAAAGTGACTATCACAAATGTTACCAACCGAGACCAAATATGTAAGATATTTAGCATAATTTCACTAACAAAATAAAATACAATCTCCTCAAAGAAAAAGCAAGCATTCACAAATTCAACGGAGGGAATGGAGACAACGAAGTTTGCAATCAGCTCTGTTTAACAGCTTTTTTAGAAGATTTATTAACCAGGCCAAGTTCACTTAATTAAGGGGCTTATCTTCCTTACAGAGGCCCTCATGTGTTGCCGTACCCAATTAGTTTTGCAGTATAGGTGGCTGTTTTTTGACATTGATACAGGAAACTCGCCAGCACATTAGATTCACATTTACAATGACAGTACAACTGGAACGAATTACAGTAGTTAGCATTGCAACTAGACCTTCTACTAAATAATGCCTTAATAACTGTGAATAATTTTACATTTTTTGCAGCTAAAGCTATTTGTTTATTTATTTATTTATTTGTTAAACAATGGGGAAAAAGGAAAACTTGATGGATTATTATTATTATTATTATTATTATTATTATTATTATTATTATTATTATTATTAATACTACTACTACTACTACTAATAATAATAATAATAATAATAATAATAGACTATTACTATTAATTATTTGTATCTATAATTCTTATTAAATATTGTTATTAGTTGTTGTTGTTAAATATATTTCTTATACTTTAAATATATTTATATATATATATATATATATATATTTATTTATTAAATATGTCACATTTACGATAACAAAAAAATATTATGTTTCTTTTTTTAAATTATATATTCATCTAATGTATACATGCAAATTCATTATTTCTGCAGCAGTTTCTTATTTTTAATTTTTTGCTATAAAAAATTGTGTGAATTAATGATACAGATAATAGCAATAATTTTATATTAAAATTATATATATATATATTACTACTAGTTATTAGTATCTATAATAATGAAATATTATTAATATTATCATTGATGAAGATATTAAAAATTTATATTATAACAACAACAAGAAATATTAAACAATTATATTCAAAAATAAATATTTTTCCATAGAGTGGCCATTTTACCATTTTCTTTTGGTTTGTTTGTATGTCAATATTCAAATGCGTTAATTTTAGCTTTATACGAAATATTTATCGATGAATGGCTTTCGCCTTGAGCGAGACTAATTAGCATCGAGTTTCTCACTGATCCCAGGTATGGGTCTTGAATCCAAAGAGCTCTGAAATGCCGAGTTGCATTCTCAGTTTCCCAGCACATTTCACATAAGCTTAAAAACATCTTAATGATGCCAGTCAAGGGCGAGACTGTAGCAGTAGATCCCATTTCTTAGCTCCATCCAGTATTTAAAATAAATTTGATGTCAATAATAAGTATACACCATTCATAAATGATGCACTGAATTTCTTAACAAAACAACATTATACAATTATGTGGAGTTTGGTCGGTCCTTGTTGGATTATACAGCCAATGTCCCTATAGATTTTGATCTAAGCAAATTCTGGATGTGTTTTCATGTTTTCAGGACTGGCTCATATTATTATTATCTTTAATTAAAAACCACTTCATATAACTGATTCAAAAACCCACACCTTTAAAAGAGCAATAGCAGCTATTTAACAGCTACAATTCCCCACAGTGTCAGCAGAGTTTTTTTTTTTTTCATGTTTAAAGCTTAAACCTTATTTTGTTAGATTAATGAACTGTTGTCTGGGCCGAAGGCAACTTGAGTGTTAGATTAAATTAATCCTATTAGTGCTACTGAGTGATATAATGATCAGCTTCCCAGGTACAATCTCTACAATCTCCCCCTTCATTTCCCGCTCACACACGCATATTAATATGTCTGCTGGTGGACAGATTCCCAGTCGAAAGTAACAATAAGTCAGACAATGCAACCGACATTGACTTGGGATACTTCTAGCTGGTAATTGGCAATAAATTGATGTTGTGTCATTTAGTGTCAGTTCATGTATTGATAAATAAACTGATCAATACTTAATAAAACGGTTTATTGTTCCCAAAGTCACGCTTGTGTTACCCAGAGGGAAATTTGTATTATTCAAAGTTCAAAAAGTTTCCAGATATGTTCAAGTCTCAGATATTTCTCCTAAAATCATTTTAAAGAAATAAAAATAAATGAGAGAATTGTTCATCTTAAAGTAAGCTTATAGAATCATGATAGCAGAATTCAGCCTACAGGGTGTACACATTTTGTCTCAGAAATAAAATGTTAGAAAAAAAATAAGAAATAAGAAATAGAAAATTGTTAATAAGCAAAAAGTGTATAGTTATAAATAGTTTTTTCATTGCATTACTCAGATATAGACTATAACTATATCAATACAGTAATAGGGTACAGTTATAAAATGAATTTTGATCAAATGCTCAGATAATGAAGGTCTCAGTGATTTCTCATTTAACTAGCAACTTGTCTCAAATGTTTCTTTTACAAATCTGCTTAAACCAACTAAATATGGGCATACGACAGGCAACTACTGAAATACAGTTACAGAGTACAAACAAATGTAGATAACTCAGAAACTTTTGTCCTGTGAGAATGTGATGAGAAATGTTTAAGCTCATGTTGAAATGGCTTTTGAGTGCAAACTTTGGTATTTTGGCAAATCTGAGCACAGACATTGTTGAGACCCTTCAGAAACCGAAGATGAGATGTTTGAGGTTACTGGGTCTTTTCTTTTAGCAGAAAGACCTGAGAACCAACAGGCTCACAGTTTAATCTCATTGCTATATAAAAAAAAAAAAGAAAACCTACCAGTAAGGATCTGTTTATTTTAAACTCAACTTCTTGCAGTTTTTACCAAGTATTTATGAGCAAGATGTGGCATAATAGAGTTTTCATGAGTGTTCCTGTAGTGTTATGTCTTGTTATGGTAGCACTAGTGCCGAGCAGGGATTTAATTTTAGCACTGTAGGTGTTTGTGCCATGTTCTGCCTTTTCACATTGCTGTCCCATCACAGCACTTTCAAAGGGTTTGCAACCATAGACACATAATCTGACTGGCATTACAGTTCCACATGATGAATGGAGCACTTGCTAAGAAAGAAAATAGCTGATGGCAACATCTAGAGAACACGTGACCAGTTGAAACGAGGAAATTTCGACTCTAGAGAATTTGCATCTCTTCATTGCCTAATGATAGGTACTGCATTTGAGCTCCGTCACTATATTCTTTTTATCGACTTTTTATCTTAAAAATCAATTTTATACACCATTGTTTCCGTTTATATAACGTGTGAATATATCCTCTATTGTATTCTACAACAAAAACAATCAGAGCGCCTCGTTATCACTAGTTTTATTTTGAGCTCCTGGGTCTGCTATTAGCTTATAGCCCGTTAGCATCAGCGGCGTGGTTGCTGCTAACTGTGCTTACATTGCTAATACTCCATTCACACACATTACCACTGCTGTACTCACTGTTACTTGCTTTAATGGCGGATGAATGTCTACCTTGGATTGCAGGCGAGGACACGAGCTCGAGGCCGTGGAGAAGCAAATCCGCGACATTTAGGTGAGGCAGGCCCAGCTGAGAGAACGAAGAGCCACGCTGGAATCATCCCGGGCTGACGCTCACAAGTCTGGGGTAAGTATACAGCATGCTGTTAACAGTCCCACCATGTCTACTCCGTGTGTTTCTCTGCACAGGCCCGGTGCACCCAGGACGCGATCTTCCCAGATGTACTTCACTCTGGCACCGGGACACCATGAACCCTGGGTGCATCCACAGTGGAGGACGCGAGCCGGGTCCCGGGCGACGACTTCACCCCCTCCTGCCTTCGACATCTCCATCCGGAACCGCTTCGCTCCCCTCCGCGTGACAGGACGCGACGCTGTGATCATCGGAGACTCCATCGTCCAACACGTAAGTGCTACGTTAGCCGAAGGTAAAGTGCACACTCATTGTTTGCCTGGTGCTCGTGTTCTCGATGTTTCTGCGCAGATACCCGCGATCCTGAAGGCAGACGAGAGCCCCAGAGCGGTCATGCTTCACTCCGGGGTTAACGACACCACGCTGCGGAAGACGGAGACGCTGAAGAGGGACTTCAGGAGCCTGATCGAGACGGTTCGCAGCACGACGCTCGCGGCGACGATCATCGTGTCAGGACCACTGCCCATGTATCGACAAGGACACGAAAAGTTTTTGCTTTAAATGAATGGCTGTTGTCATGGTGTAAAGAACAGAAACTGCTATATGTTAATAACTGGGTGGATGGATTACACCCCAGCAGAGTCGGAGCGGAGCTGCTCTCTGACAACATCTCCAGGACACTTCGCTCCATGTGACTAGTAAGACAAATCTCTAATAACTATTATGATGAGTTTTGTTCCACCCGCTTAAATGATAAAAGTACTTGCGCTGTAAAAACTATTAAGATTGTGTCTGTTCCCCGAATAGAGAGGTCAAAATATAAATTTAATGTAGAATCTTGAAAAAATCTTATCGTGATTAAACCAGAAACATGTAAAGTAAATGAAGAAAAACAATCTTTAAAGTTTGGGCTCATAAATATTAGATCACTCACACCCAAAGCAGTTATTGTAAATGAAATGATCACAGATAATAGTTTTGATGTACTCTGCTTGACTGAAACCTGGCTAAACCCAAATGATTATTTTGGTCTAAATGAGTCTTCTCCACCAAACTACTGTTATAAGCATGAGCCCCGTCAGACTGGTCGTGGTGGAGGTGTTGCAACAATATATAGTGATATTCTCAATGTTACCCAGAAAACAGGATACAGGTTTAACTCTTTTGAAATACTTCTGCTAAATGTTACACTGTCAGACATGCAAAAGAAATCTAATGTATCTCTTGCTCTGGCTACTGTGTATAGACCACCAGGGCCGTATACAAAATTCCTAAAATAATTTGCAGATTTCCTCTCAGACCTTCTGGTTACAGTTGATAAGGCGCTAATCATGGGAGATGTTAATATTCACGTTGATAATGCAAATGATACATTAGGACTTGCGTTTACTGACCTAAGAAACTCCTTTGGAGTCAAGCAAAATGTCACCAGGCCCACTCGTTTTAATCATACACTAGATTTAATTATATCGCATGGAATCAATCTTACTGCTATAGATATCGTACCTCAATGTGATGATGTTACAGACCATTTCCTTGTATCATGCATGCTGCGTATTACTAATATTAACTATATGTCTCCGCGTTACCGTCTGGGCAGAACTATTGTTCCAGTCACCAAAGACAGATTCGCAAATAACCTGCCTGATCCATCTCAACTGCTATTTGTACCCAAAAATACACATGAATTAGACGAAATGACTGACAACATTGGCACTATTTTCTCTAATACATTAGAAGCTGTTGCCCCCATCAAAGTGAAAAAGGTTAGAGAAAAACTTACTGTGCCATGGTATAAAAGTAATACTCACTCTCTCAAGAAAGTAACTCGTAGTCTTGAACGCAAATGGAGAAAAACTAACTTGGAAGTTTTTAGAATTGCATGGAAAAACAGTATGTACAGCTATAGACAGGCTCTAAAAACTGCTAGGGCAGAGCATATCCACAACCTCATAGAACATAACCAAAACAATCCAAGGTTTTTATTTAGCACAGTGGCAAAATTAACTAATTACCAGACGCCACCTGATTCAAATATTCCACCAACGTTTAATCGTAATGACTTTATGAATTTCTTCACTGATAAAATAGATAACATTCTACAGCATCTAACACTTCAGTTTCATCCATCGCACCCAAAGATAAACTGCAGTGCTTTACAACTATAGGACAGGAAGAGCTAAATAAACTTATCACTGTATCTAAACCAACAACATGTTTATTAGATCCTGTACCCATTAAATTACTGAAAGAGTTGTTACCTGTAGCGGAAGAACCGCTTCTCAATATCATTAACTCGTCGTTATCTTTAGGTCACGTCCCAAAACCATTCAAGCTGGTGGTTATCAAGCTTCTTATTAAGAAACCAAAACTAGATCCTAGTGAACTGTCAAATTATAGGCCTATTTCAAATCTTCCATTTATGTCTAAAATTTTAGAAAAAGTTGTGTCTGCTCAATTGAGCACCTTCCTGCACAAAAATGATCTGTATGAAGAATTTCAGTCAGGTTTCAGGCCCCACCATAGCACAGAAACTGCACTTGTTAAAATTACAAATGACCTGCTTCTTGCGTCAGATCAAGGCTGCATCTCATTTCTAGTCTTACTTGATCTTAGTGCTGCGTTCGACACCATAGATCATGACATACTCATAGATCGATTATGAAACTATACAGGTATTCAAGGGCAGGCTCTACACTCTAAAAACTGCTGGGTTGAAAACAACCAAATTTGGTTTATTTTGGCAACCTAGCGCTGGGTCAAAAAGGGACGAACCCAACGCTGGGTTATTTTAACCCAACCAGTTGGGTTATCATGTTTAACCCAGCCTGCTGGGTTGCTTTGTTTATGGTTTAAAATGACTACATTGCAGGGTTTCAAAAACGGGCGGGTGTTTTTTATCACTGCATTTCAGAAGGAAAACTACTGTATTTAGAAAATGTTCAAATTCATTTCGCATGTAATGCTTGATGAGGCAGCGTTTGTGAGCTCATTGCCGCTTTGCAGCCGTTACAGTAGAAACCTACCTCTCCCGCTTAGCGCCTCCTGCTGGAAGAAAATGAACTCGCGGAGTGCCACCACCAATTGAGTGTGAGGATGTGGGGGGAAACACTGCATTGCTACGTTAAAATGAAGCCAAATTGAGCTAGGCATTAAACCTACAAATATTGTTCATTTTAAATATCACTTTTACACACAAATAATAATTATCAAAAACAAGAGAAAAGTAAAAAGTAACATGTAAGAAGAAATGCAGAAAGGGATGCCATTAACAGCTACAGTTCATAAATAAAGCATTGAACATTTGTTGAATATAACTTAAGATCAAATTGGACTTTTTTCAATTTTATATATTGTATAAAAATATACGAAAACACTTATACAATAAATGTACAATTAGTTAGGTTCTTTACCAACTATTCTGGCATGACAGTACACAAATAAATCACAACATTAACTGATATTATAACATTTAACAGACGCATATGTGTGTGTGTGTGTGTGTGTGTGTGTGTGTGTGTGTGTGTGTGTGTGTGTGTGTGTGTGTGTGTGTGTGTGTGTGTGTGTGTGTGTGAGAAAGAATGTGAGCATGTGTATGAATGACAGAGTGTAAACTCTTCTACTAAACAACACAGAAAAAGCATTTAACATTGTTTTTACAAATTATACACTTACAGTTTGTTTCATAGTCCATGAATACAGATCAAGCATCACAGTCAATTTTCATGATCTCTTTAGCTTAATTGATGTAGTCATGAAGAAGCCCCTTCAGCACATGTGACATCTACATCATCCGGGGCAGCGTCCTCCTTTAAAACCACTGCTGCATCAGTTTAGAGGAAAGAACGTTCTCTTCTTTGACCAGCATTCATCCCAGTCACTGCCTGCTCTTCATCAGTGGCCTAGAAAGAGAAACACATTTGAAAAAATAAAACATTGGATTGTATTCACATTCGTAAGGATAGGTAAATAATGTGTTTTATAATTTCAACACTTTGTGTGGTTGTTTAATGTCTCGGTCCACCACAGCTCTCGTGAAGGCTATAATGGCAGCACTAGTGTGAGGGAATGTGATATTGTTTTAATAAATATTGCTTTCAGAAAACTTCTTTACTGAAACATTAAAACAGACATGACATTCACATACCTCACAAATGTTCATGTACGTAGATGGCTGCTCTTCAAACGGTTAGTTCACCAAATAATGAAAATGGTCATAATTTACTCTTCCTCATGTTGTTCCAGACCCACAGAAACTCTGCTCGTTTCTGGAAAACAAATGAATATATTTAATATTCTCTTTATTTGTGTCCTCCATTGCTAGTCTGGGAGACCAGTATTTTATTTTGAACATACATGTTTGCTATCATATAATTTAAGATTTATTCATATATAAATATCAGAATGAATTACTTCTACAATAACTTTGTATTTATGAGGCTTGAAAATACTGATTATCTAGACTATAAATGGATTAACAAAATTCTGAGAAAATGAAAAATATATTAATTTCAATATATTCAAGTCTTATAGGTTTGGAATGACATGAGGGCAAGTAAATGATTTTTTGTGTGAACTTTACCTTTAAGAGGGAAGACCAAGAATGATGACTCTCCAAATCAGACAACTCCAAAGTTGGTTTGAGTTCTGAAATGAAAAACACAGACATCAATGGTTTTAATGAAAAGAGCAAGTAATCACACTGTTGTTGCATCAAAATGTGAAGTAAACCGACAGGAGACAACAGAAACATTTATTTTCTAAATATAACTTACATAAAATCTCAAAAGAATGATGCTCTCCCATGTCTCTGACTTTTAACATCTACAAAAACAAAAAACAAACATTATTTTACTTAGTAATAAAAAAAAACAACTGATAACATGAAATTATGAAGTTTACTTGCCTTAAACTGTCTTTCCCTCTCTTCAGAAGAAGCTGAGAAAACCACCTCCTCATCACACAAGCAGACTTCTGTGTCCTTAACTCCAGTTAGTTTGAGTTCTGCAAAAAGGGACATCAATGGTTTCAATAAAATATGAACATATAATCACACTGTTGTTGCATCAAAATGTGAAGTAAACAAAAACAGGCAGGGCACAACAGAAACATTAATTTTCTAAAAAAAAAAAATAAAAAAAATCACATCAGTCTCAAAAGAATGAAGCTATCTTGTCTCTGGATTTCAACATCTACAAAACAAACATTATTTTAGTCTTAGTAAAAATAAATATAACTTGATGTTATTCTGAAGTTTACTCTCCTTAAACCCGTCTGTCGCTCTCTTCAGAAGAATACATCCTCCTCCTCACAGTCTTGAGACTCTCACACGAACAGCTTCTGTGTCTTTAACGCTCGGTGCAGACACAGTGAAGACAAGAGCTCGAAAAGTCTGAAATATTACATGTAAAACATAATTTTAACAGTTACCACTTCAACAGCCTCAAAATAATTATGCTAGTCTTTACTACACAATGCCGTTTCCTTTAGGAGACTAACATACATTCAGTTTAACCGCGAAAAAAAAGACAAATTAACATAAGCGTAACCGTGACCATAACCGTCTATTAATGCCTCAAAAAGTACAGATAATGTAAAATCTTATGTAAATATGACAAAATACATCCACGGATGTTATATTAAAATTACCTCTTCCGTTCAGTAACGTTAAATGATGCCGTTAAGACATTCGTGTCTGAGGCGAAAACCGCGAACGTTTTTTTTTTTCTTTTAAATATAACGTTAAGCTCCTTTGTTTCCGCCTTTCATCAAACCTTCCGCCTTTCATACAACTGGGTAAACAATAAACAATAACTTTAAATTTTGAATATTTACTTACCATAGTCTTTCACTCACTTCTCGCTTCTTTCACTCTGAGAAAATGGTGGCTGCTCGCACTGGGGACGTACGATCTTGACGTGACGTGCGTGCTCTCCTTCACGTCCGCGTTCTCAACCCAGCCCCGCTGGGTTACAACAGAGACCAATTTTAAACCCAAACTTGGGTTAAAACATCCCAAAATCCTATCCAACGGCCTCACCCCAGCATTATGGTTAAAAAAACAACCCAGCGTTTTTTAGAGTGTAAGATGGTTTAGATCCTACCAGTCCGATCGCTACCATTTTGTTTACTTAAATGGGGAGTCATCTCATTTATCATCAGTAAAATATGGAGTGCCACAAGGATCCGTTCTAGGTCCCCTTCTATTTTCAATATACATGTTGCCCCTTGGTAATATTTTTAGAAAATATAATATTAGTTTCCACTGTTATGCTGATGATACTCAGCTATATATCTCAATGAGACCAGATGAAACCTCTAAATTATCTAAGCTAACAGAGTGTGTTAAAAATGTAAAAGATTGAATGACCAATAATTTTTCCAATTAAATTCGGATAAGACAGAGATATCAATTATTGGACCAAAAAACACTACACACTACACTACACATCTTGTAGATTACAATCTGCAACTAGATGGATGTACTGTTACTTCTTCTACAGTCAAAAATCTGGGTGTTATATTAGACAGCAACTTGTCTTTTGAAAATCATATTTCCCATGTTACAAAAACTGCATTCTTCCATCTTAGAAACATTGCCAAGCTACGAAACGTTGTCTGTTTCTGAGGCAGAAAAGCTAGTTCATGCATTCATGACCTCTAGACTGGACCATTGTAATGCACTTCTAGGTGGTTGTCCTGCTTCGTCAATAAACAAGCTAAAGGTAGTCCAAAATGCAGCAGCTAGAGTCCTTACCAGGTCAAGAAAATATGATCATATTACCCCAATTTTACAGTCTCTGCACTGGCTACCTATTAAGTTCCGTATCAGTTACGAATTAACATTACTTATCTATAAGGCGCTAAATGGTTTAGCTCCTGCGTACCTAACTAGCCTTCTACCACACTACAATCCATCACGCTCCCTAAGGTCACAAAACGCTGGACTTTTGGTAGTTCGTAGGATAGCAAAGTGATCCAGAACACCTGAGAAGAGATGATGCTGACCCTCAGAGGACCTCAGATGATGCTAACCCTGAATCAACAACAGAACTAACAAATATTGCTACAAGTGTGACTGCATCATATAATAATTATTAATTATTAATAATATTAATAATGTTCATCATCTGGCTGACTAAGTCTTGTATTAATTTTTCTACAAATCCTGTCATACGTGCACAAACTGACAGTCACCACTTGTAAGCTATTACTAAATATTGTAGAAACATAATTTTCTGTAAAGTTGCTTTGTAACGATTTGTATTGTAAAAAGTGCTATACAAATAAACTTTAATTGAATTGAATTGAATTGAATTGATACACTATATGCCACTATAAAGACAGATTTGTAAAGAGAGATTTATGCACTCTGGAATCGTGATTCAGCTAAACTCCAACATTTTACAACAAGAGCTCAAAATAACAAGGAACAACTGAACATAAGTTTTTAAAGCACGATCAATTAAAACTGGCAAAGCTACTAACTGAACTACTTCATTAAAATGAGAGCTGAGTCTGTTGCGCAACTTGAAAAACAAATATGTTAGCACAATTAAGGGTAGTTTTTTTATATATATAAAATTTACCACACAGATTTTCAGAAATATGCTTTGCTCAAGACAAAGGCACTTAAATGTGGACATAAAACTTTATTATTATTATTATTATTATCATTAATATTTTTGTTGTTGTTGTTTATGTTGTATATTTCTGGTTTTAGACTGACACCTCTTGGCCTGGATGTATGAAGTTTGTGTACAACCTGCTACCGCTTCACACCTTTTATTTTGTAATTATGAAAAAATAAGACAATCATTAATAAGAAAGTATAGTTATAGCTTGCAAAACCAAGATAATGAAAGTCTCAGTTGAACGTCTCATCTATGTGTCAGCTTCGCCTCAGATATTTCTCCTAAAAATCCTTAGGAGGAATAAAAAATAAAAATAAAAACAAAAAAGGCTTAAATAATTGTTCATAAGCAGTCAGTGTGAATGATAGCAGTAATTTGTTAACAATACAAACAGTGCATCTGACAGACCGAATTTAGTTTTCTTCTGCTTCTTCTTGTGCTTAGATAAATAGGCCATGTGGATTTGACAATACAAAGTGGTGTTAAAACATTCAAACAAAATGTGTCAAAAAAGAACTCAATTTAGTACTCGCACATTGTTTTATTTGCGCACAGAAAGCCGCGTCTCAGGTAGCATACGGACACATATTTAAGCTCTCTTTTGCATCATTTTGCATTTGAACAGACAAATACACACACAATTACATCAAAATACCTGTCTTTGCAAACTGTTATACAACAGTTCAAAAAACAGAAAGTTAATATTAAGTGACATATGACACAATATTGTGAAAATATCTATTTTACGCTTTATTCTGCCTATGAAAATTGTTCTAAGCTAAGCAGAACTGATGTGCTTTATTTCAAACATCTTTTCAAGCAATTATTTGCATGTTCTGGTAGATTTGGGGTTTTCTTTGTCTCTTGTTTTTATTGGTTATCTACGGCACATTTTTAGAGGCTTTACATTTAAAATTATAAATGTACTCTTTGTATCCACATGAAACCAACATGGATACAAAGAGTAAATTTATAAGAACCCTTTTAAGATCAAATGATCTGCTGTTTTCTGCATCTGGTGTAACTTAGATGAGGAGAATTATTTCAAACCAATGTAAAAATTTTCAGCAACCAGTTTAGGTATGTCCTCCAATCTATACCATGGAAGCTTTAAAAATTGATGTGTGAAATAGCTCGGCCGAGAGAAGCATTTGATGGACAGCTTCTTATGAAATCCATCTCCATTTAGCAATGACTGCTGTACTTATAAGTTGGTCCTTTCAACCAGAGAGGAAAGAGAATCACATTTTACTCTCCTTATCATTCACCAGGATAAACTGCAACTGACATTAATAGACCCAAGGAGGAATACGGCAATACCGTGGGCACCGGCAAAGTTTATCTGTACACAAGGGTTATTGCATGAATAATTGCGTGTCTTTATTGGATAATTTTTGGAGATATTTGCCCTCGTACTGTTTGTTTGTAAACTGATTTAAATAGGATAATCACTGAAACAAAGCATTCATGCATTCATAATGGCAGCATCTGTTTTCCAGAAAGGGTAAAAGCATAAATATATGAGGATAGTTTGTAAACATGACAGAGACGCTAAGAAATTCAATAAAAATATGAAGTCTATTTTAATTAAACATTTCTCTAAGCATGCTGGGACGTGAAAAATCAGATCAATGACATAAAACGTCACTCATTAAAGGGATACTCCACCCCAAAATGAACATTTTGTCATGTCGTTCCAAACCCGTAAAAGCTTTGTTCATCTTCCGAACACAATTTAAGATATTTTGAATGAAAACCGGGAGGCTTGTGACCGTCCCATAGACTGCCAAGTAAAATACACTGTCATTATGAAGTGACGAGAATACTTTTTGTATGCAAAGAAAACAAAAATAATGACTAATGTGTCTTCTCTGTGTCTCTCCGCATCAACGTAGCGCCATTTTGGAGAATATGAGCTGAGTGCAGACTGCGTACGTACTTCTGTGTCAGCCGCAACACAAGGATACATTTTCTCTGTGTATTTACGCTTTGATTTGAAAGAAAACAGCACATCCGTGCAGCGCGGCTGACACAAAAGAGCATAAGCTGACTGCGTTCAGCTCAGCTAACTGCGTTAGCCTGCATATCAATGGCTCAAGCCTCTTTCATTAGCTCTAAAATTACGTTTTGGAATTTGCAAAGGAAGGAAAAATTAATTGCATAAAAAATTAGCTAGTTCAAAACACACAATATTTTAGGACAGATACATGTCAAATGTCTTGAAACAAATCATCTGAACAATTGATGTGTGATCAACATTTGATTTTTATTGACTTAATGCAAGTGCTTATTGTGATAGAAAACACTGTAATGGTTTTTCTGATTAAGAATTTTTTTTGTTTGCTTGGGTGGTGGTAATATAAAGCCTATTATATTAATAGAGAAGGGGGGCCCAAAAACTAACAACCAGCTGATGTGATGTCTGGTAATTAATCTAGATTTAAATTTATAATTTATTGTTTGATAACTTTATTAACTTTATTATGTCCTACTTGCTGAAGGGGGACAGGTAAATGTGACATAACAGGTATATGTGAAGATTGTTTTTTAAGTTCACTTAAATTATAAGTTATTTTAGGTAGTCTAATAAATGTTAAAACTGATAGATTTGTAATGTTGAATGGTTAATCAATGGATAAATATAAATATATATATAATGGTAAAAATATGTCAGAGACATCAGAGTGGCACTGGCCTTCAGTCATAAAGATGCCATTGTACAAATATATAAAAAATATGTGAAATTATTGCAATGTAAAAGTATTTTTAAAAACTTTAATGTCTGGTGGAATTTGTCCCGATCTAATTCAAATGATTCATGATACTCGATCCGATTGGAGCGCTTTGAAACTTACTGATAGTCAGTGTGTTCTTTGCTCACTTTCTCTATATAATTTGTTGTTTGAATAACAGTGGACATTAAATCATTACAATTAATAGGCCTAACATAGGCCTACAATGTTTTTTTATTAAACTGAGAGCACACCAAATACAGTTTCCGCCGTATTAAAAGCATTTCATAAAAAATGTCAAAAGCATCCCCCCTCTGGTTTTTTCACAAATCACACCCTGTGTGAGTGTATATTATATATACACGCTCATTCAATACTGCTTAAGCAAACACCTGACAGAGGCTTCCATTTGATCTTGTAAACCGACATTTTGCACATGATGCACTGGGATTGAACAAAAAAAAATATAAATATAAAACATTATCTCTGTATGTACATAAATGGCAGTGAAACAATCCCATAATTATTTCATTGGAAGCCAGGACTGTTGGAGATTTTTTTGGAGTTTATGTAACTATTTTAATCCTTAGCCTAAGTGTTAATTAGTTTATGGAAATTTTAGTGAGGAATTAAAATCACATTTTCTCTTTTCAACATCTTTAATTTCGGTTTGGTCGAATTATTCTAATATATGACCCTGGACCACAAAACTAAGTGGCTTAAGTGGCTGGGGTATATTTTTAGCAATAGCCAAAAAAACAAAAAAAAAAAAAAACAAACAACAAACAAAAAAAAGCTTATATGGGTCAAAATTATATATATTTTTTTATTCCAAAAATCATTAGGATATTAAGTAAAGATCATGTTCCATGAAGATATTTTGTAAATTTCCCACCATAAATATATCAAAACTTAATTTTTGATTAGTGACAAATTCAAAGTGCACACACACACACACCGTGAACACACACCAGGAGCAGTGGGCAGCCATTTCTGCTGCGGCGCCCGGGGAGCAGTCGGGGGTTCAGTGCCTTGTTCAATGAATAGTAATATGCATAGTAATATGCATTGCTAAGAACTTCATTTGGACAACTTCAAAGGTGATTTTCCCAGTATTTAGATTTTTTTGCACCATCAGATTCCAGATTTTCAAATAGTTCCCGGCCAAATATTACCCGTTTGAAATTGACACTTAAGACTGTTTTTTTGGTCCAAGGTCACACACACATATACAAACCTTAGAAATGTGTGACAGTCATTAAAATATTCAAGATCCAAAAGGGACATAAAGGTAACAAAAATAATCCAGATGAAATACAAGCCCTCTGAACCATTTTATTATTTATTTATTTTTTTTACCATCTGCTTTCAGTTATTTTAGCTGTGCAAACACACTCTGGTATGCTGCTTGATGTTGAGAACTGGTATTTGTCATATTTTAATTTACTATCAAAATCATAAACACAATGGTTAGTAACAATTTTACAGTTTACTGCATTTGTTAGTTTTAGTAATAATTTACATATATTGGCAGATGAATCGGTCCCGTAAATTTACAAAAAGTAGCTTACTTGCATGTGTAAAAAAAAAAAAAAAAAAAACTTTGTATGGTTAAACAAAAATAAGGGAAAAATAAGTTTAAAATGCTATTTCTTTTGCACCATATCATACTAGTTTTTTGGTGCAAATTTATCTGGTTGACAAGTCGCCACTAGATGTCTAGTGTGAAAACTGTTCTGGAGCAAAGCTAAGAGCCACTGCTGTAGAATACCTTCACTTGATGGCTTTAAATTGGAGATCCAGCTGTGCACGACACCAGCCATCCATCAGTCAGTGATTTCCTGGAGCGATGGTCCACCCCCAAATAACTCAAATGGCCTTTTCTCCGGGCCTCTCCAGCGATGAAGGCCGCACCTGCTAAAGCCTCATTACTGACTATGAGCTTCATCATGAGTTGACAAAAAATCTCTACAGATCTCGTTTCAGTGCCCGAGTCCACCATCACTCCTTCTCCTCCTTTGCAATAATGGAAATGTCCATCTCCACTTTAACGTGGAGGCAACTCTGGATCCATTTAAATAATTCTCATCAAGCTTCCATTTTCCCTCTTCACCATTCATCACATTCCTTCCCATTTGTATTGTTGTCCAGTTATTTCCCTAGCTTCTGTATATTTAATAAGCCATTATATGTGGATGTATTCTTAAATTTTCCTCAAACGGCACTTAGAAAAGGCTTTTAATTCCCAGCGTTTGAAACTGCTCACATATTAATAATACTGATTTCAGTTGTGTGTCCTGCTCTTTTTTCCTCATAATTATACAGCACTTTAATTCACCCCATGGCCCTTGTATCTTGAATACAAACTGGCACTTAAGACAGCTGTTGTTAAGGTCTCAAAATAAATAAAAAGTCATATATCAAGCAAAAAGGACCCAAAATGGAACCCTGTGGAACACCACAAGGGATTTGAGCACAAGATGAGAAACATTTCCTTAAATTAATAGAAACAGTTCTATCCATGAGGTCAGAGTCAAACCACTGAAACCCAACTACATGAGGTTTTATAAAAGGATATCATCATGACCTACTGTGTCAAATGCTGTATAACCAAGCAAGATTAAAATACAGCTAGAACATGAGTCCCGTAAAACACGAGTCACCATAAAAAAGCTCAAAAACCTGCAGAACAAAGTTAAAATGTTGTGTTTGCTAAAGCATTTGGATTTCTCATGTTTGCATTTGAAAACACTATTATTTCGGAGCTGTCATTATCAACACCTAATGTAAATTTTGTCATCTGTTTTGGAGACAATTGAATGAGCTAATAGCACCAATAATTGGACATAATATTTGCAAGGAACATAATATTTTACATAAATGTTCCTACTGGCAAGTTTTTGTAGTGAGCCTTGGTTGAATTAATTTGAGTAATCCATGTTATGGTGCATGCAATTGTAAATTTATTAATAAAATGTAGTGGTAATAAAATAATCATATTTTAGCGTATGTTCACATCATGATTTTTCCTTGTTTATTTTATTATCTTTGCCTTGACAATAAGTTTGCCAATACATTTGCCATCACAAACTGTTAGGCTGCTGCTTTTCCCTTTTATGTTTTGCTTTTATTGCTTTGTCTCATTGACAAACCATTATAGCACCCTCATTCCATTATTCCCCATAATGCATTACTGCAGACCTTGCACAAACTGATCATTGCTCTGCCACAATCTCTCTCTCCCTTTCCTCCTGCTGTCTTCTGCACCATCCTCTACATTATCACCCTGGGAAGCAGGCTGGACCAGCAGTCATCTAACTTCCTTTCCATTGCTCCTTTCTCCTGTTCTTAGACATTGTGGTGGTCTAAATAAACCTGATACACCTTCATGTTTATGCATGTGCATATCCTCCATTGGCTTCCCATGTGTGACTGCATGCTAGCATGCCAAGTAGCATTGCAAACTCTTTGTTTCTGTTGCTTTTCTTCTCTTACATACACACACAAACACACACACATGTGCTGTTCCAGGGCAAAAATTACCCGGCCTCAAACTATTAATTATAAATCTCTCATTATGGTACATTATCACCAAATATTGGATTCAATCTTGTCAACTTGTTTTCTTTCATTTAGGACTGGTTTTGTATTTATATTTGCATCTGATTAATCGTAAGCCTTGTTTATCTAATAGTAGGCTTCTCATTTGAGTGAATAAAGCATTATTTATGAATAATTTTCACAATATTAAATAAAAACTGATGAAAATGTGCACTGTTTACCACACTAGTGTACTTTAATGTTTAATCAGGGAGATTGTTTTGAAAGGCTTTTATTTTTGTACAAAATGGCACAAAGTCACACTTGTGGTGTTCCCGGTCAAAAATGACCCGACCTCAAAATATTACTTACAAATCTCTCATTATGCTATATTATCGCATGGCTCCGGGGGTTGAATAAAGACCTCCTGTTTTTGTAAGAAAAATATCCATATTTCAAATGTAATAAACACTTTTCTCTCTGATACGTGTGTGTGTGTGTGTGTGTGTGTGTGTGTGTGTGTGTGTGTGTGTGTGTGTGTGTGTGTGAGTGTGTGTGTGTGTGTGTGTGTGTGTGTGTGTGTGTGTGTGTGTGTGTGTGTGTGTGTGTGTGTTTGAGTGTGTGTGTGTGTGTGTGTGTGTGTGTTAGCACGAGTATGCATGCATCCACACAAGAACAGGTCCAAGGCCTTTATGTTTGAGAGCTCACATGTGAATATTAACATGATCAACATGCTCCTGAACACTAATAGTTTCTATTACTTTATTTCTTTCACTTTGAATGGCTGGACATTTTTGACCGGGAACACCACAAGTGTGACTTTGTACCATTTTGTACAAAAAAAAACATTTAAAAGAAAACTCCCGGATTAAACATTGAAGTACACTCGTGTGATAAACAGTGAAAATTTTCATCAGGTTTTATTGAATATTGTGAAAATTATTCATAAATAATGCCTTTTTCACTCAAAAAAATAAGGTGCCTAATCTCAGATAAATGAGGCCTACAATTAATCAGATGAAAATCTAAATACAAAACTAGTCCTAGATGAAAGAATTTGACAAAAAGATTGAATTCAATATTTGGTGATAATATATAATAATATATAAGCATAATGAGAGATTTATAAGCTCATTTTTGACCGGGAACACCACATGTTTGACTTCCTGCCATTTTGTATAAATAAAAGCCTTTTAAAACAAACACCCTGAATAAAAATAAAAGCACACTAGTGTGATAAACAGTGCACATTTTCATCAGTTATTATTTAATATTGTGAAAGTTATTCATAAATAAGGTTGTTGTTGTTTTTGTTTTTTTTCCACTGATATCCGACAATGTGATAATATTAACTAGTATTTTCTGGAAAAAGAAAATCTCGGGGCAAAAAGACTCCACATGAAGGATATATATAGATCACACACACACACACGCACACACACCTCTTTCCCTCTCACTTTTGTCTCATTCTCCTTTTCTAGACATGACAAAAGCAAACGCCTACTGAAAGCATCTCTTCCCACAAAGAAAAAACCCTGAAAAGAGGTGCAATGGGTTGCCAAGTCCTCCCCACAGATGTTTAACAGCACCTCTTCTTTTAGAGGACTAAGAGATTGTTCTCGAAAGATCATTTCACACCGAAACTACTGCTGTCAAGAGGATGAGACCTGTTCATCGATGGCTGAAAGAAACCTGATACCATGCTGAGAGGTGTAGTTCTCTGTGTCTTGATGTAAGAGTAATAAAGTGTCATGGATGGACCATTGTTGTAATATTACCGATTATGACGACGTCATAGCAGTAAATCTTTCAATTTAGTGGAGCCAGGACATGCTAACATACTATCAGTCAGAACTTTCACTACATTAAGATGTAATGGATGGATTCATTTACAGTCTATAAACTAACAAATATCAGATCAACCTCAATCTAGTACAAACAGACAGATTCAAGCGTCTTAAACCAAACCAACCTACGTCAATAAAGTCTGCGATGCATTATTCTTCTGAGTTAAACAGGATATTTAATACAAATAAAAATAAAAAAGTTAAATTAGAATTTAATAGAATATTAATTATATTAGCAATGAATAGTAATTAAAGCCTGTTGGATTTACTGTGAAAAGCTCCATTCAAAAACATTATTGCCATACACAAAAACTTAGTCCACAGAAATCCAGTGATGTTCAATGTCTTTCTAGTCAATCAATGATGCAAGTTTGGGGTGGGACTACTTCATTAATTGACCAATAGGACATTACAATGGGGCGCAAGGGGAAGTAGGAATGTCTGGGAACCTTAAAATCCAGTTCCAATTGGTGTCAGAATTTCACACATGAAGAGAATTCTTGCTGCTCAACGTTTTGTCTGTGCGTGAGAGCTAAAGCAAAGAGAGACTAGTGGTAGTGCAACCCACATCTGTGCACTGTACTTGAATGCCATCCAGTGGCAGCTGGGCCTTTTTTGTCTTTGTTGTAATGACATTTCTCCCGAGCTTTTCTGCAAATGTTACAGAAGAACAAACACACATATCTGAAAAATGAGATAAACAAGATGCTTCCTCATGCTCCAATCAGAAGGTGCTGGGGTAATTTTAGAAAGATAATCTCCCTAAATATGATTAAAGATTAGACAGCAAAGAACCATATCAACTGTGGAAAGCGGGAACAGAATGAATGCAGTCGACTTACTGTGAAATGGATCCGGAAACATTTGTACCAGAATGTTCTTCTCTACACCTTCTTTCATCACCTCAGGAATCCAACAGGAAATGCCACATCCAGCCACTAAAGTAAATCTAAAAACCATTGGGAAGTAATAGATTGTCAAGGTGAATTATTAAGAGTTTACACTTCGTTTCCCGGTGGATACAAAATAGCAGAACAGCATAACGACTCCTTGGCTTTTCATTAATTACACAATCTCCTCCCTTTCATCAAGCCTCACATTTGATAGATGCTTGAGTATGGTCTTGACAATGAGCAGGGATAATCAGAAGGCTGCTGAGTCAAGTGTGTTTTTGTTCACCTGCAGTGGCGAATCGTAAGCCTGGGGAGTTTAATTCCACATGAGAATCACCTGTGAAGATGGAAAGCGTAATTAAGTCAGTGGGATTGATCAGGGTCTATTTCCTTGTTTTCTTGGGCATTCTTCATGAACGGACTGATTTATACTGGTAGTGGGGAACCATTGGGCTTGAAGTATGGGGATAATTAACCGCGTGCACCATGCTTGACTTTCCCAGCTGCCAGAACAACTGCCTTACCTCCTGGTCTGAAGATACGACTTCTTGCTCATCGTGCTGTTCAAGGCCTGGGGAGAGTGGAGACTGTCTGGAGTTTTCACAAGATCTTATACCTAAGTTTACAGCCATTTTAACTGGTTAAATTGTGCCCCCTTTTCAACCCCAAACCCAATAAATGGTATACCTAAACTAAAACAGACAGCTCTTGAAGCCCTTGGACTGATAGACATTAATCAGATCACACACCATACTGAATTTAACATATATGAAAAGTGTTTTCATAGTCACAACTGTTTTCTGAAACTTTTGTTGCAGATCCGCCACATTGGTTCAACAATATAGAACTGTCATTTAATGATGTCTCGCAGGTTATTGCGCAAGAACTTCTGCTTATTTATTGGTTCGAGAACAAATTCATGTCAGATGGTTGTATGTAAATGACAAACATGGCATCTGAGTACTACACTATTTTGTTTTCAGGAAACATTGATTCATTGAACTATGCTGGTAACAAGTGTGCCAGATACGTCCTGAAAAGTGAAGCCAAAAAATGTTGGTTTCTGTAGTGGTCATTATTCCCACTAATGGGATGTGAGCAAAACTTGTTAATCAAAATACACTTCAAATAAATGTTTTATTAAATTTTATCATTTTAGGTAGTTCTTAACATCCTAATGTATGCCCAAGTGTTCATTTTTCTAATAAACTTTTAGTTAGTTATTTGATGCTATAAAAATTGGGTGTGGTGTCATGACTGTGTGCTTGCGATTGGGTCTGCAGGAGTTTGGGCGAGACTTTGATACCCTGGCTCCAGCTAATGATCGCTACTGCACAGACTCTGGCTCCAAATGATGTCTTTTTCACAAATGACAGTGGCCACACTGAGATGTTTTGGCTGCACTTTTCTATAGTGGAAGGAAGTGGAGATGCATCATCCATCCCATCCACCAGTCTGTGGTTTGAAATGTGCGTTAAGAGGTTAAGATGCTTCTAGCCTTTAAAAAAATACAAATAAAAAAATAAACATTTCTTACTCTGGGTTTACAAATTCAAATCCTAAATTTTAAAGTTTTGTATCCACAACCCTTGGCTACAAAAAATACCTTTGGGAAGAAGCTACAAATGACAAACTTTAGAAATACAAATCTTTCATCTAAGCCATCTGGAGCATTTGAAGCAGAAAGATGGACCTGCTTCAAAGACTTTTGGACACAGAAGACATGGACTTGAAGAGCACATCTAGAAGTTTCTCTAATACAAAATATAGTTTCACTGATGTGGTCAGGCCAGTCATGCAGAAATATGAAACAAAACCAGATTAAACCAGCCAACCCTTTGAATTTTTGAAATCCAAGCACTTGGCTTCTCCTAAATGGAGGTTCAGACTGCTTTGATAATACTTCCTTTCAGAAACTGCTATAAATGGAAAAGAGGAATGATTCCAAGAAAGTCACTGGATCTAAATGTGTCAAGGATTCTGCCCATTTTTACAATGTTAAATGTTTATAAAAGTAAATGCGTGCCTTTTTGAATACATTACCATGTATTTTTGGTTATGAAAGGGGAAAAATCCCCTATTCGGCTAGGTAGGTTTTATTTATTTATTTATTTTTTTTTACTCATACCCTTGCTGTTAATCAGCAAAACCATGGAAAAGCATGAATATGTATTTATGGTAATTAATGTATTCCTTAATCAAACTCAAATAGCAAAGCACTGAAAATGTAGCACTCCATTAATTTACATTATTCAAATGCGTGCTCTCTATTCACATTATTGTTGTTTTCCAAGTAATACAGAAGTCTGGTCTTATATTCCTAGATGACATACATGAATACAGTAAACTAAAATAGCCTATTACTTGCTGTTGAATGTCACATGCCCTGACAGCTAAGTTAAACACTGACAGTAGCATATTCTTTATACAATCCTTTTATATCCAAATTAAATAACCTTTAAAGATGGTTCTTAGAACCAAAGGAATGCACACCTAATGTGGTTTTGAAAAATTAAAATGTGACCCTAAATATGTCATGTGGTGTAACCATCAATACTTTTTTTCTTATACTTTGAATGCATGTAAGAGTAACCATATTTCAATGTAAAAAAAACAAAAACAAACAAACAAAAAAAAAACTTTATTTTAATAAAACTCTTAATATCACTTAATATCATAATCTATTTGGGGAAACCGTGCCATATGACATTTTACATCCTGACCTAGATTTGCCTTGTAATAACGTTGAAAAAAGTCATTAGGGTCTTCAGAGATCCTCTTTATAAAATTATTTCCTGTTTATTTATTATTCTTTTTTTTTCCTGCATGTTGGTTGCACCACATGACTTCATAAGAAGTTAAACAGTTTTATTAACATATTAGATATTTTTGAGAAACAAAACATGTAAAATTATGCCAAACTTCTTTTCTTTTCAATAATTTCTTTATAATTGCTATTATTAAACAATTTTAATTCAGACATTTAAAAAATGCTAATAGAAGATTGCATTGTTTAGGTATGGATCCATTTTGAAGCCTTTTTAATTAAAAAAAAAAATATATATATATATATATATAAAAGGGAAAGAAAAATTAACGTCATGCCATTGACCCATGTACTCTAGCATTTTGATATTTTAGAGGGAAAGTATTGAAAGAAAAGGTATAAAGGATTCACGTGACATCTGATAAATTGCTCTAATAAAAAAGGTTATTGTCTAGGCTGTTTCTACCTCCCCAAGCAGTGTTTTTCATCTCCCAACCTCTAAATAACACACAGCACACATTCCACGACACAGAACTTCTATTACTTACCAGTGTATCCCAACCTGGTATGATCAACGGTTAAATGTAGCTCTGTATGACATAAATATTTCATACAGCTCTTTATTAGCGAAATGGTGCAAAACTGGTTCCATTTCTCCCATTTATTCTTGTGGATAGGGTCTCAGCCACAGGTGGAAGGGTGAGTCGTTTCTTGATTCGTATCTCCTTCGACGCAACGGGAACAGATAAAGCTTGGGTGAGTATGATTGATGGAGGTTCATTTGCTGCCTTCAGGCTCGCTATGAAGGGCCGGCATTAGACTGAAGCTGAAAACCCAGCTGACAGATGAGGCCATGACTGTTATGACCTTCCCAGACGTAGATATTTCATGCCAAAATCGCCACTGTCCCTGTTGCTGCCTCCTCGAAATCCCATTCTGCGCCACATTCCAATTTTAGAGCTGGATCTGAGGGGGAGTAATGTGGCAAAGTGTGAGAGTAGGCAATTACAGGGCTGGGTTTTCGCAGGTGAGATTGGACGATGTAAAGCTCCAGATCTGTGACTGTGACAAATTCCAATGGAGGTGCTGACAGGTCACCCAGTCTTTCAACACATCTCAATACATTGAGCCTGTGACAAGAGTCATGCTTACAAATTTTTAAGTGTGTGTGAAAGATTTCTCATGCAAATTTCTTACAAGTTCACATTGGTCATATTAATTTGCTGCACTGACCAATAGAAAGCTCCTTGATTTGAAAGTAACTTCTCACTATATTACTGACAATAAACAATGGGCCTTTTTTGGTTGAGAAATGCCAGTGCAATGTAGCTACATTCCTCTGTATTCTAGCCTGTGAAAGCCAACAGTGAATGTTGTATTTCCATGAAAACAAATGAAAAAGTTAGCAGCTTTGCTAGCCTCATGTTTATGAAAATCTGTGGTCAGAAAAACAACTAGCAGTTAGGGTTACAGCAGCGGTGGTGTATTTCTGGAACATAAAATTTTTCATTTCCATTTTTCATTTTCCCCCATGCAATTAGTAGCCTATTTCCTCTAACCTATAGAAATGTGCAGACCTGAAACACAAGTCTGATCCATCATTACAGCTGCACACCTACGTCATTAGGTAGAAAGAAATGTGTAAAACACAGCCAGAAGGAAACAACCATCTGTTGATGGTGTTTGATGCTTATAAATAAATAGCTTCAGCTGCACTGTGAGAATAAGGAATCTTCAGTTACCAGGCAACCTGGGAAAGTGGTCATTGAGCATTCAGTGGACAGACCAACATAGAAAACGTAACAGTAGCCTGCAGATGTGTTACCAAATGCCGGTGGACGGGTTTCCCATCGGTTCTTCTGTAATAGTGATTCAAGCGTGCAGCTGCCGGCAGGTACAAAGCTCTCCGGGTTTGTTTGTCCAAGAAAATGTGCATTTTTCATGTCTACCGATATGATAAGACCATAATTATAAGTCAAGATGAGGGTTGTCAAATTTTCATCTCGTCCAAAAGATGAATAGCCTTCCAGCTCACTGCTAGGCTAAGAGCACTTGCTCAATTCACAGGCTACCAATGTGGTCCAGTAAAAACAGGATTTACAGATTCTCCCGCTCTAAAGACCTGAAGGATTCTCATTTTCAAACCAGACAAATGAGAGATACGAACAGCCTCCAGTCTGAAGAACTGTAATGGATACAAACAAAGATTGATGACTTGGATCCGAAACTAGGCTCCACTACCTAAAGTCAAGCTAAAATCAAAATTTTACATACATTAAGTTATATGCAGTCAAAAATTAACATTTTGCATCTATCTATCTATCTATCTATCTATTGAAAAGCAAACTGATCAATCCCTAAGGAAATAAAAACACTCTAACCTACTTATGCATTGAATATCCTGTAGCACTCACAAAGTGTCATGTTATATAATCATGTTGACTGTAATTAATGAAGACTCTGCTGATAAAGAGGTGCTTTGTGCTTACAGACATCTGCAATGCTCTTCTCTTTGACTGACTGGTTGCTTTTGCACCACAAATAGAACGCTATTTAATTATTGAGGGCATGGTCTGAAAAACAGCAGGGGCGAGTGAGGAGAGAGGCACAACCTTTCACTGAGTCCCTCTGATCTCCAGCAAGACTGGAACAACATGTTCACAGTAAACAGAACCCACGCACATGACGAACACATACGAATTATCACTGCATCAGCGTTTTCAATCAATCAAGACTCTGACAAGCCAGCTGGAAAGGTATGAGGGCATATACTACATAGAAGATGAATCCATATTACTTAATTTAACCGTTAAAGTTAACCAAGATCTTTCCTCTTGAGAAGTATCAAGTGTCATTAAAACCGTCTTTGCTTTGGACCAGTCCCCTGCTGAGTCTCCCAAACATCATAATCCGGCCCGGCAGCGAGAGAGATGTGATCATTATTATCTTAAGACCAAAGCCATCTGCCTACAAGCTTTGACATTGAGGGAGAAAACCAGTAAATTGGATTTTGGCAGGTATTATCTGTTAGAGAGATGTATGGAAAGCCCTAGATACAGCCAAGAGGGTAAACAAGCCCAGCATGGAGAGAAATAAAGATTGCCCAGTAGACATTCCTGAAAAATGACTTTGTGTGTTTAAATCTGGCAGGAGGAGGGATAAAATATTGTTGGGAAATTTTGATCGACTCTGATTTTGTTTGCTCTAGCTGTGAAAGATTAGGTCGCACAAAACTGAGAAGAAGAAGAGGAGACGAGATGCACTTTGAGGAAGAACAAGTCTCTTATGACAACCTCTCATTGATCACAGAAGCGGCTGAGGAATTGTGATGTTTTGGAAGAAATATAATACACTTGTATTCTGACAGTAGGCAATATTAAGTGGTCTAAAAATAATTCAGACTGATACATTTGTTTGTTTTTTTAAACAAACCACGGCTGACTGTGTCATATGCGGCATTGTAATATATTAGTCAATGAACCTTTAACCCAATCATCCTCTGAACATCTCCGTTAAAGGGCTGGCAGTGATAAATGACATTAAAGCTTTGGAGAGTCACATTAGGAACAGAAAGCACTGAAGTGGGTGAATGAGTAAAGAGCATCTGTGACCATGTCAGAATATCTACATATCACCAACAACATCTAAACAAACAATACATTAAAAACAGATGATTCTTGAATGTCAGCAGAACCAATATTAAAAATAGTCATTTGCATTTTTTATGTGGTACATATAGTATTGACTTCTTATTTTTAACATGACACGAATCGATCAAGCTAAATAGATGCAATATTTTCATATCTATGTATATCTGTCTGTATTTCTACTGTATTTCTAGTGGTGTCCCACCGTATTCCTGGAGCAACGTCCCTTTCTGACTGTCTATCACTTATAGTATCAGTCTGTATATATGTCTGTCTGTCTATCTATGAAAGTGACATGATTCAAAAGGTTTAGTCAAGACTACTGTAGTAGAATACAGTTGCATGTGATCAGAATGTGAATGCTTGTCTACCCTCAAAGTCAATAGTTACATCAGCTAGAATGATTAATATTTCAGTAGCCATTAAAGACATCATTATTGCAAGCCACAAGACTCCAATTGCAGATTAAACTCACTGTACTTTGGCTAGTCATTTTAGAAAGTCTGATATTTATCAAGACATAATTAACCGGTATGGTTTCATCTATCATAACTCAGCCTACTGTAAGAGGAGCACTGAGATGAAACCAACAGTTTAAGCTCTAAAAATTGCATACTTCACATTGAAACACCACTGTAATTCCATAATGTATTAAAATATTGTCAACTATACTGTCAAGAGTAATCCTCACATTACTACGAGTCTGTTTTTTTTTTGGCTTAACGTGTCATGGCAGAACCTCCACCAGAAGAGGGGAATGTATTCAATTTGGTTTTACACAAAACGGTTGACTACTGTAGGTGAACACACAAATTACATCCCTGGTACACCCAGCACTGAGGCATCGCTCTAAAGCAGCTTAAACTAACAAAACAGGTCCGAAGTCTGACGATGAAACAAAAGCTTTAGCAAACTAATATTTGTTCTCTATCATGTGGGAGAAAAATATGTTCTCTGCATAAGACGGATGGTATTAAGTCTACAAATACTTAGATACTAGATCTTAGTTTTTTGGTCCACAGTCATGCCTTTCTTGATTGAACAGTTCGCAAACGGCTTCCACTATTGGTGAGTAATATCACTTGATGATGAATGAGGTGGGGGTAAATAAAGCGCGGGAGACGTAGAGAGTCCTTTGTCACCTGTCCTTGATTGTCAAGCTCATGCTTGCATGAAATATCATAAAATATTAACTGCACTGCCCTTCTGTATAAAAGATAAAAAGAAGGTGCAAAAAGCCACAAAGCTGTCAGAGAGGTGGTATTCTTTTAAAAGGTACTCATATGTACATTTTAGAGACCAATATGTACTTTTAAGGTACCCGTATGTGCCCTTTAGCTGTAAATATGGTACAAAGTTGTACCTTTTACAAATATACTGCCCCAGTTACAGCTTGTATACCTTTTTTTCTGAGAGTGTAGGAGTTACTTTCCTTCATGTTTTTCAAATCCAAAAACATACTTTTTTAGTGGAACAGAATACTGTAAAATATTGTATACAGGCCCATTCATGGAAATTAGCATTATTTAAACATATATAATTAAATTAAAATATTGGTTAGTACATTATTAAATTATATATATATATATATATATATATATATATAGTCACTAGACTGATGCCAGAGCAAATAATTAAAATATTATGGTCACACTTTATTTTAAGTCCAGTTCTCACGATTCACTATTAACTATGACATTTCTGTCACTAAACCTAATCTAATTTGCTGCTTATTAATAGTTAGTAAGGTGGTTGTTAAGTTTAGGTATTGGGTAGGATTAGGGATGTAGAATATATTTGTGCAGATTAAATGCTTTATATTAGTAATATAGAGTTATATGCATGCTAATAAGCAACCAGTTAATAGAAGGAAGTGGTACCTATACTAATGAGTTACCAATATTATCAAGGAAACATGAACACTTACATACAAAACATTTATATTGATATGTGTTTCATAACTTTATTTTTCACAAAACTGTCTTTCTGTCACTGTCTTCTGTGAGTGTTGTGTTTGTTTGGTGCCATGTGCTTTTGTCCTGTCTCTTTTCTTCCCCCACCTATCTTGTTACCTCATCATTGTTTTAGTTGCTACACCTGTGTTTCTCCCTTGCTCCCAGACTCATTTACCTTCACTCTGCACACCTGTCTCTCAATCACACACACAGCTGTTGCTCATTGTCATGGACTATATATTCTCGTCTCACACACCACTCTGTCTGGCTGTATTATATGTTAATATCAATCGTGTTTCTAGTTCTTGCATTTCGGCTTGTTCCCTGTTATTCATTTCTGGGGGTTTTTTTGCCTTGTTGGCCTTTTTGTTATCTTTTATTAAAAAGTTATATTTCCCTGCATTTGGACCCAGACCCTGTTCTTTCCTCTGCGCGTCCTACCGCGCCGTGACAGAATACAGCCAGCCAACATGGGTCCAGCAGGGAGGTTTCTCGATGTCCACCAGGGAGATCGGGCCATCAAGGATTACGCCAGGGACGTAATGGGGGCGGCTCAGTTGTCGGCTACGGAGAGGACCTGCCTTATGGTGTGCTTATGGGCAGAGGTGGAAAGAGTACAAAAATATTCTACTCAAGTAAAAGTACCATTACATTAATGAAATTTTACTTAAGTAAAAGTACCAGTCTAAAAATCAACTCAAGTAAAAGTAAAAAGTAGCTCATTTAAAATTTACTCAGAGTAAAAATTACTTAGTTACATTTTAACAGTGGTAGGGAGTCAAAAATGGGACAGGCCAAGAGTGTCAAACTCAGTTCCTGGAGGGCCACAGTCCTGCACAGTTTAGATTTAACCCTAATTAAACACACCTGATCCAGCTAATCTAATCATTTAGGTTTATTTGAAAACTACATGATATGTGTGCTGGAGCAGGGTTAGAACTAAACTCTGCAGGGCTACGACCCTCCAGGAACTGAGTTTGACACCGCTGGGATAGGTCTATTAATCTCAAACTAGTTGTTTGTAATTAAAGGAATCAGTTATTTAGAACAATAAAACATTTGGGCTGTTACCAGGCAAATCAGTATCAACAAACTCATCTTTTAATGCAGAAGAAATGCAGAAGATTAATTGGAAGTGGCATTTAGATGTATTACACTGTTTAGTGCAGGACAAGAATGCATTTAACCTGCAGTTACAAATGCATGAATAATGTTTTGATATACAAGACATAAAATGTTGAATACTCATTTGAAATAAGAAATTAATTATTTTAAAAAAAATCAAAAGATACTTTAAATGTGAAATTAAAATGGCCAGTATGTGTCAGCAAGTCACTGTTAATAAGTGAGTCATTGCGATTGAACCGAATCATTTAAACGGTTGATTCATTCAGGAACGAAACACTGTCACGTTGCTCAGAGACGCAAAACTGTGCTTTGGTGGCTGTGTTTGGAATTATTTTCTGTTGTAGAAATAGAGCTAAAAAAAGGCAATATGGTGTCTAAAACGCAAGTCTTTGTGTGATTTAGATTTTTATATATGAAATTATATAAATATGTAAATTGTCTGCCCCTATATCTTCAATTTTGTGATCATTCTAAATGCATTTTAGGAGACTGAATCACACAGTGAAAGAACGCACTATAAATGCGTGCGCACATCATTAAAACCAAAAATATGATATTATCGCAGACGATATATATAGCACACTCCTCACCACTGTCTTTTTGTCTAATTTGTGCAAAACCTCTTGCTAAAATGTCAAAGCTTCATTTTAACCACCAATGCAACGATGCAATTATTTAGCTTACCTCTACATTCTTGCGAAGGGTTGATGTCTTGTCGAGATTTTATAAGCTGCTAGTTTGGTCTTCCTAGGCAAGTACAGCTTACACTGCATAATAGAGCATACATATGGCCAGGGGTTCACTTCATTTCCTTCGAGTTCAACTTCAGAATATGACGGGGTTTCGTTTTCAGCGGTATCTGCACCACTAACGCCTGTTTGGACCATCTGCATCTTTCTTGTGATTTTAGCGCCAGTTTGCCCTCCTGCACATTATTTACTGATGTAGTTTCCAGGGAGCTATTTATTTATTTATTTTACTCAGTAATTAATGTGTTTTAAAATGTAGCGAAGTACAATACTTTAAACAAAATATAATTAAGTAAAAGTAAAATTACAGATTAAAAAAATTACTTTAAAAAGTATTAGTACACAAAAAAGCTACTCAATTACAGTAACACGAGTAAATGTAATTCGTTACTTTCCACATCTGCTTATGGGGAGGCCTAGCCGAGCATTTCAGGTCCCTTATGCCATTCTGGCACCCCGAGGAGACTCTGGAGGACTATATCAACCTGGCTCTGCAGGTGAGCGGCTCAGCTGTCAGGGTGGGGAAGCCTACCCAGGATGTTCCCTGTGAGGCGGAAGGGTTTGCTTCCAGCTTCCACGAAGCGGTGTCCGCTCATGATGCCCCCGAGGTGGCGGTGTCCGCTCACGATGCCCCCGAGGTGGCGGTGTCCGCTCACGATGCCCCCGAGGCGGCGGTGTCCGCTCACGATGCCCCCGAGGCGGCGGTGTCCGCTAACGATGCCCCCAAGGCGGCGGTGTCCGCTCACGATGCTCCTGAGGCGCCGGTGTCCGCTCAGGAATTCCATGAGGTGGCGTTGTCTGCTCACGATGCCCCCAAGGCGGCGGTGTCCGCTCACGATGCCCTCGAGGCGGCGGTGTCCGCTCACGATTCCCACGAGGCGGCGGTGTCCGCTCACGATGCCCCCGGGGTGGCAGGGTCCGCTCACGATGCCCCCGGGGTGGCAGGGTCTGCTCACGATGCCCCCGAGGCGCCGGTGTCCGCTCACGATGCCCCCGAGGCGCCGGTGTCCGCTCAGGAATTCCATGAGGTGGCGGTGTCTGCTCATGATGCCCACAAACGGCGGTGTCCGCTCACGATGCCCTCGAGGCGGCGGTGTCCGCTCACAATTCCCACAAGGCGGCGGTGTCCGCTCACGATTCCCACAAGGCGGCGGTGTTCGCTCACGATTCCCACGAGGCGGCGGTGTCCGCTCACAATGCCCCCGAGGTGGCGGTGACTGCTCATGATGCCCCCGAGGCGGCGGCGCCCGCTCACAGTTCCCCCGAAGCGGCAGCTGCGTCCACTCACTGTTCCCCCAAATTGGCGGCGGCGTCCGCTCACTGCTCCCCCATGGAGGCGGCGGCGTCCGCTCACTGTTCCCCCGAGGAGGCGGCGGCGTCCTCCATCCCTCCCCCTGATCCACCTCCGTTCCTCCTTCCTCTGTGATTTCTAACTTTGGAGTGTCTGGAATCCACTCATTAAGGGAGGGGTTCTGTCACAGTCTTCTGTCTTTCTGTCACTGTCTTCTGTGAGTGTTGTATTTGTTTGGTGCCATGTGCTATTCTCCTGTCTTTTTCTGACCACGCCCACCTTGCCCCCTTATTATTGTTTAGTTGCTCCACCTGTGTTTCTCCCTTGCTCTCGTACTCATTACCTTCACTCTGCACACCTGTAACTAACTTACACACACAGCTGTTCCCCATTTGTTCATTAGTTTATATTCTTATCTCACCCACCACTCTGCCTGGCTGTATTGTTTAATATTACTTGTGATTTGTAAGTGTTCCTGGTTCTCGTGTTTTTGCATCTTGGCTTATCTCCGTCATTTGTTTCTGTTTTGTTTTTGCCGTGTTGGCCTTTTTGTTCTATTAAAGTTAATCTTCCCTGCATTTGGACCCAGACCCTGTTTCTTCCTCGGCGCGGTGACACATATATAGTTTCCCGCAAACTCTTGTCTCAGGGTACGTTCACACAAAAATAAACAACAATCAATTTGCATGTGAAATTTCAATTGGATGGGCAACATAATGTGTTCATCCCTTCAAAAACACCTGAGGGCCATATGAGTGTGGCCAAGTTTGAGACCAACATATTTGTCAAAAGTATTATGGGTAAAACTCATTTAATGTGGAAGAACAAATGAGTACATCTTTAAATGGAAGCTGATGGATGTAGTACTCAAGTGGTAACCTTTGTCTTATTGCTTGGTTTTTCCATAAAATCACTTCCAGAAGGACTTTCTAAGGACTAAGGGCCTTCCGATTCACTTATACATCAAACACAAGAATCAATGCTGGTTCATAGCACAAGATCTTGTGCACAAATCTATTCAAGATGCCTGACCTTTTACTTTATTCTGAAACTTTTGTTGTTTCAAAGATGAGCGTGCATGCTTTTCAATACTCATTTATCATGTATACTGTAAGAACCAAAACAACATAGTTTATCAGTACTCAAACCATGAGATTATTCTGTTTATTGACAATGAATAAGTTAAGTAGCAATCAGTTCCCTGATCAAAAAAACTAAAAAGATGCTAATCATATCAAACATATATGTAAATGTATTTTAATATCCAAAACATCAATATATATTTTGCCCAAAAAAATTAATACTTTAAATGATGTTTAAAAATTTATCTGAAAACATTTGTGATTGGGTTTAGTGGGTAGTATGTGCTAAAAGAACACCTTAGCAACTACCAAATAATAAAATCTCATAAAAAAAAAAAAATTAAAAAAATGAGAACAACTTGGCAACCACATAGTAAATCTCTAGCAACCACATGTCAACACACTGGAAACTGAACAGAACACCTTAGCAACAGCTTTGCAAAGCTCAACCAAACACATAGCAATTAACACTTTGAAACTATACACTGCAAATACTGCTGTTTATTGACCATTAAGTTGCCGAGGACCAAATCACCTCCCTCATCAAGCCAACAAATACTGATGGCAACAGCTTTAAATGAGAAAGTGACATTGATTAAGAAGAAGTCACTGGGTTTGCTAAGTGAAGAATGTCCACAGTTAAATTGTTTTCAGCCCTAACAAATGGAATAAGAAAATAAAGTTTGGGTCGCCGAAGAAAAAGAAGAGGTGAAGAAGGACACCAAGCAGGTGAATTGGTTTTTCTGCAGTAGGGAGGTGATTTCTCTGGAATGGAAACGTTTTATAACGGGGCAGTGCATAGATAAAGACCAGGATCTATTTATATAAAGAACAGAGGCTCGAATGAATGGTTGTACTTACAGACAACAAAAATGTGTTTTCTCGCAAAGACATTGAATAATTGTGCAGCAAGCTTGCCTACAGTAAAGGTTCCTCGGGGAGATCAGGAAAAGGCACAGTTGTTAGAGAACAGATCCACAAGGACAGATAGCTTCACTAAAATGTCAACAGCTACTTTAAAAAATGTCTCGCTGGTACAGAATATAATATCCAAAAAAAATTATAATAAAAAAGTTGTGTAATCTTTACGTGAAAAAAAAGATACTGTGTATATTATCAGTTCTTTCTATAAGAGCTATCTTCAGTTCTTTAAACAAAAGACAAAAGAAACACATTTTATGTTTTTGTGACTTTTAGATGGCAGCTTTGTTTATGAATGTTTACATGAAAATTAAGAAAATTGTTTATTCTAGGGTTTTTGCTGAAAGCAGCATTCTGAATCATTATGTAAATAACCACAAATACTAGTGGTTATGAGTAAATGGTTTCACACTTCCTGTGAATATTCATGGGGGGAAAATCCCAGAAAGGTGTGTAGAAACCTGCTTACTGGCGGCTCTGCAAATATAAATAAATTAGGAATAAACTGATCAATTTCTTGCATATCTGGCATGCATGTAAGAGTAATGAATTAAACATACTCTTCCAGAGGTGTCCAGTTCTGCTCCTGGTGAGCCATTAACCTGTAGAGTTAAGTTGCAATCCTTATTAGACACACTTGAGCCTGCTTATCAAGTCTTCAGGATCTCTAGAAAACTTCCAAGCAAGTGAGCTGAATCAGGTTTAGAGCTAAATCCAGATGATCTGTCACTCCAGGGGCAGGATTTGAGACTCCTCCACTAGTCCAAGTACACTCTCAATAACAACAATAGCTCATTTCAGGTAAATCAATATTTATTTCATATTCCATTAAAACTTTAAAGAGTCCCAGATATGATTGGTACCAGTAATTATTTCCTGTTCAGAAATCAGGAAATGTCCCAATTGCTATGTCTAGCGACGCAAATGATAACAAGGCTAACTTGTTTTGTCTTTTCCCTCAACTTGGCTTAAATCACATACTGTATTTACACTTTGCTTTGAACTGTCAAAAAATTGAGTGCATCTTTGATGGGGGAGGAGTATAATTCAGCAGTCTATACATTTTGAAAGACTTTGTTTCAAAGGCATGTCAAATTATTTATTGTCTGCTGATCTTGACCCAAATATCTTGAAGATGGCTTTTTTCCCCACAGGTATCCTGGGACTTTTTTTTCCTTGTTTCTTGGTGCCCAGTGGTTATCTAACACACAAGTGACGTAAGATAAACCCACAGCCCTTAAGTCAAGTCTTTCAAAGCACCTTTCAGATTCTTCCGACTTAAAAGTGACTATTGATCGGCTCCTGTAAAGTTGGTCCCCTGTGGGTTGAATCATCCAGTGGGCAGCTCGTTGGTAGGCGCTAGAAGACGGAGGAAATAATGTCTGCCTGACTTGACCTATTTGGCTTCAGACCACACCATGCCTCTCCACCACCTCCACATTTGTTCTCCTGTAGGCAGGAGACATGAAAAAGCATGGGAAAAAAGACCCATCATCTCAGTTTGGGCTCAGAACGCTCACCCTTTTTGAAAGCCAAACGTTCACAGTGGGTCTCTGGCCTTTCTTAAACACGTAGATACAGAAGACCCAAATTAATATACAAGCTAAATGTCAAACAGTTTTCTGAGCAGAGGTGCCAAGGCACTATGTCTGCTTCAGGGACTAGTAAATAAATTCTTCATGACAGAACACCAAAAGGTTCTCAAACCAACAAAAAGAGGAAATATGTTGTGCTTATTCATATTCTCTGGGATTTGTCAGGCAAAATCTTGCCTCTTAGGTACAGCTACTGTCATGTATGTCGATAGTCTCCAGCCTCTGGCTTTGAGGAGCATAGAGGTGGAAAGTCATGTTTACTTGAGAGTTCTAGATGCAAATTTAAAGAAAAGGATTTCAGCTTTGCCGTGCAGTGATTTCTTTATGTCTGTCTCAAAATAGATCCCATTTCAGACTGACATTATAACCAACATTTGGATGTTATGGTTATGAAGGAACTACGAAATCCCTAAGCAGCCCAGACAGAGGCCAACAGTCAACACCTTTCGCTAGTAATTGAGTAATAACTCAAAGCAACAGAGCCAGTTGCAATTAAAGTAGCCGACCCCTTGCACCAAATCGACGGGCAAAGCCATCACTCTGAATGTGGGGCTTTATGATTTGCATTGGGATTTGAGCAATAATGGAAATGTTTACAGATTGTCCTAGCTGCCCATTTTGACAGTATATTCTAGCTGACGTTCTCTCTTTCTTCCATTTCTCTTCCTCGTCCTTTCACCCGCCTCTGCAAATTACCGGCTCCTCTTTCATTGAAAACCTGATTATGAAATTTCACCCCCACCCCACTTCATCTTTCGGTGGCCATAATAGCACCCGTCTGCAGGCCGCAATCATTGTACTCTCTTCCGCTTGCTGCTCTCTGCTGGGGAATGAAACAGTGGTGCACCTGGGGCCAGCTATGTGATCTCGTTCTGAGAACTTTCATGCACTTTATTTTTCTCTCTCTGTCTCTGACTCCCTTCTCCCTTTGAGCAAATTCACTAAACACAGGAGTCAGAACAAATGTTTCCCGGCCAAAACTCACTGACAGTGAGATACAGTTGATTTATTTCATCCTGTTGGAGACACCACATTCTTTAGCCTGTCATCTCTGGTACACATAGATGAAAGCAGATGAAGACCGCAGATGAAGAAAGCAGAATCAACAGCATTAGCATATCCTAATAAGCCTTTGCAAAAAAAAAAAAAAAATAGGAAGTGTATGTTTTTTTTTTTAATTGTTACTTGAGAAACTAATCTAGGTAAGTGCTAAATATAGAAATAGAGTACAAGTGCATGGGGCTTCAACTTTATGTCCCCACAGGAATGTGATATTAAAGGTCATGAGTGGCAGTATTCATCTTTTTGGAAACCATTTAGGGGAAAAAAAGTGAAAGGCAGTTTACTGGAGGGGTGTAGACAGTATCTGGCACATTCCACAAACAGAGTACAAATAGCTTTCAACAGTATTCTACAGGTGAAGACGAAACTAGGTCATTCAAGTCTGAGTCCAGGCCATTACCTGAGAAGGGTTGATTTTTAAGCATTCAAGACCAAACCTGAAGAGTGTCTGAATTATTCAGGAGTCCAAATGCTCCTGATCTATGACAAGATTAATAAGTCCAGAATGTAGTTTTATACAAAAATTAAAACAATAAAAATTTAGTAATTTTGATATAGTCTGCTGAATTAATATTCAAATAATTGTAGAAAAATTCACTATTTATCTGTGTCCCACATTTTGCGTGCAAGCTGATTATTTAATGATATTTCCCCACAAAATAATTAAATATTCAGGGGGAAAATATGAGGTGACATCATTTGGACTCTTCCTAGCATGCCCAGAAGTAAATATTATTTTATTATTATTATTATTATTATTATTATTATTATTATTATTATTATTATTATTACAAATATAATAGCATTAACTGCATATGCAAGAAAACAAATCCTAATTACTTAGCTATTTCTTCTTAAAAACTTGTTTCTCATAAATTAATTACCACAAACCATGTTACTGTTAGCCCTTTTTTTCTTTCTTTCTTTTATTTAAATAAGTTACTGTTTTGCAAAAAAACAACAACAACAAAAAATGTTTTCAGCCATATCCTAAATTGGTAACTCGTTTCTGCCAAGAAAAAAAAAGGAATTTGTTTATTTATTTATTTTTATTATTTTTATTTTCAGAATTGCGAGATATAAATTCAGAACTCTGAGATATAAATGCATAATTGCAATATAAACACACAATGAAATGTAAACTCAGAAATGTAAGAATATATATATATATATTATCCAGTGGCGTAAACAAGATTCCATATGTTAGAAGGTTGAGAAACAGCTCGTATATTAATTGTAGTTCAACTACCTTAGGTAAACGAACAAGATTAAGCACCTCCTTTCACTGATCATTTGTCTCGACCTCGGTGTTCAAGTCCTAATTGTGACCTTTTCATGAAAAGGGCCATCTGTTGTGGGATGTCAACCCTGTCCAAACAGTAAGATACCCTCTAGAGTAGACCTCTATTTACGGTAAGGATTATCACCATTTGGCCTTACACAGATAAAGAAACCTTTGTCTTTTAGAAAACACACAAACATTTCATGGCCAGAAACCTATTTTTTCTTCTCCATTCCTCACTATCGTGTCCCAAAGGCCAACTACTGCTCAATATAGCATATAATGTATAGGCGGTTGGATGTCATCCTCTTATCTGAAAAGGATCCAGCCGAAGATAAAACCAGAAGCCTGAGGTAACTGGGAGAGTGAAAAAGCTCTAAAAACAGCTCTGAGGATACAGAAAGTTTTTGCTTCAGTTGTGTTTGGATTCAGGGGGACGACAAGCAGAGATGAAAGAGACATACAGTACAGTGTATACAGTGGAATAAGAAACCGAGATAGGGAACTCACAAAGAATGAATTGTGCTCACTGATAATGGCATTTAGTTACATATGCTGTCTGCATTGCTTTAACACCTGAGTCACTGAAAGTATTATGCAAATCAAAATGCACATATATAAAAATTTGGTGAAATTTGCATAGTACAAAACTCCATCTTGAAGAACAGTTTCAGGATGCTAGTACATGTCCAGTCTTTTCTGCCATTTAATCATTATTTCACAAATGCATGCTGACATGATCACTTGAAAATGTGCACAAAATGTAATTTATTTTCTGAAGGTGTTAAAAGTGCAAATTTTTATTGTGCCAAGAAAATGACAGAACTGATTTTTGAGAATATATGTATGTGTGTGTGTGTGTGTGTGTGTGTGCTCCTGTTTTTGTGACATATCAGGACACAACTGTGTACAATGACATGGGTATGACACAGGTATTAAAAGGAGAGGGTGACTTATGAGGACACAACCCATGTCCCCATTTTTCAAAACGCTTATAAATCATACAGAATGGGGTTTTTTGAGAAAGTAAAAATGCACAAAGTTTCCTGTGAGGGTTAGGGTTAGGTGTAGGGTTGGTGTAGGGCCATAGAATATACAGTTTGTACAGTATAGAAAACATTACGCCTATGGGATGTGCCCACTTTTCACAAAAACAAACATGTGTGTGATTTATTGACATGACTGTGAACAGTAAAATATTGCCAAAGCTTGGAATATATAAAAAAAAAAAAAAAAAAAAAAAACTACTAATAACAATGAAAAGTTCAAAATAATAGAAGAAAATATTATTATGTAAATTCAACTTAAAGAGTGTAAAAAAATAGAATGTGTAAATATATATATATATATATATATATATATATATATATATATTATTACATAATACACATTGAAGTAAATAATTTGAGAAATAATGTAATATAAAGCAATTTTTTAACTCTCGAAATATGACTTTAATCTTGTATTTTTGACATTATTCTTAAAATTTACAACTGTAATCTAATAATGTTAATAATTTAATCTTGAAAAATGATTACATTCTCATAAAAGGCATACTATGAGATTATTCTTGTAACTTCATAGCTCTATTGTTGCAATCCTATTATTAATATTATTACTATTATTATTATTATTATTTACATGACAGTGAAACAAGCCTAATTTGCATATAAATTATGAATGTTTGCACTTAAAAGAACATCACTTGGTTTCATTCATTGATGTCTGTGTACAAATATACCTATGCACACATTAAAAAGTTATTTTATATCCTGGACATTGAAAAAAGAGTGTATAAACGAGGCCCAGTGAAGTTTTTATACTTAAATATAACCTGAATATATAAGTGGCTAAACTTATGAGAGTTTGCCATAGTCAAAGAGGACATGAGGAGAGGAAAGTCTTTTCATGCCACAAGCAGACAGGTGGACAGCCAGTCTGGAAGAAAAACACTTTGAGAGTTGCAGTCTGGGTGGGCAGGAACCATACAAGGTAAGAAAAATCAATAGCAAGGCGTACATGTGTGGAGTGGAGCCAAGGCTTATTAGAGCAGTTAGACAGGGATTATCTGAGACTGGATGCTCAACGCCTCATTGCTGAGAAAAAAAAAAAAAACATTGATCAAGCCTTACACAAATGCCCCAAACTAATTGATTTTGTCAGGAATTGTTTGTTTGATCCCCCAGAAAAGATGCCATAGCACTTGACGCTAAAAGCAAGAACTTGTTTTATAATAGTCACTGCTGTCTTTTTTAAGTATTTGCCCTATGAATCATCTCCAACTCTCTTTACGTCACTTTTATACAATCTCCATCACACTTCCCTTGGTTTGAGCTGTGCACACATTTCACAAGCTAAACCACTTTCAATCACTTTTTCAAGCCGGTCAAATTGACTGCTATTAATGAGATTTACCAGATTTACTAACAGCTTGTGCCAGCGCAAACCCTCTTTTGCCATTTAAAGCTTTAAAAAAAACACGCAAAACGGGACCTTTAAAGAAACTAGATGTCTGGACTGTACCAATTTTTTTTTCTCTTTGCTACACCAAACTAAGGGCCTTTGTTAGGGACATGCTCTCACGCTGTGTGGTCTCTGTTTTCCTGAGTCTCCACTAGTGGTCTCACTTCCCCATAGGTGCCTCACCGTAGGCACTACAATTCCCACAAAGCCTTGCACTCCTGTTAATTGCACTCAGGTGTCTTCACTTGATAGTCATTACCCTGCCTATATTAACCGGTCTTTTTCTGTTTGTCTTCATGGAGTCCTTCAGTGGAGTTTCCTTGTCTTCCGAGTTTCCTGTTCCTGTTCCTGTTCCTGTTCCTGTTCCTGTTCCAGTTCCTGTTCCTATCCCTATTGTTTGTTCGTTTGGATTGATTTCTGGTTTTGACCCCTGCTTGTTGGATTCTGATTTGGATTATCCAATAAATACCACACTGCGTTTGGATCTCTCGTCTCCTGTGTTTCCCTGGGTTCCGATCGTAACAGAAGGACTCCATCCATGTCAAGATCCAGCGGGGTGGGACTTCATTCCCGTTCCCCAGCCAGTATGGTGGAGTGGAGGGCGAAATATATAAGATTAACCACCCTCCGCCAAGAGGGGAATGAGGTGGGTGCTATGGCACATGTGTTCTGGACCCTGGCGGATGGTATGGGATACAATGATGCGGCCCTAAAGGACCTTTTCAACACCGGTCTGGATGACCCGGTGCCTCGAAGGGAAATGGACCAGTTGGACGCTTTTAATTTCTGGGAGTTTGTGTTCTACCTACAACATCGGTCTCCGTGGAATACCTCAGCCACACCTGTCTCTCCCGGTGGGATGGCTGATTCTAGACCAGGGTCTATAAACAAGAGGACCGCCAGCCCAGCGCCACAGCACAAGGTGGTCGCCAGCCCAGCGCCACAGTGCAAGATGGCCGCAAGCCCAGCGCCACAGCACAAGGTGGTCGCCAGTCCAGCGTCACGGCGCAAGATGGCCGCCAGCCCAGTGCCAATGCCCAAGATGGCCGCCGGCCCAGTACCACAGCACAAGGTGGCCACCGGCCCAGCACCACTTCCCAAGATGGCCCCTTGTCCAGCATCCCTGCACAAGATGACAGCCACAGTTGACCCTCCAGAGTCGAGTCAGGTTCTCGTAGACCCTCCAGAGTCGAGTCAGGTTCCCATTGACCCTTCAGAGTCGAGTCAGGTTCCCGTTGACCCTCCAGAGTCGGGTCAGGTCACCGGAACCTCCAGAGTCGGGTCAGGTGACCGTTGACCCTCCAGGGTCGGGTCAGGTCACCGGAACCTCCAGAGTCAGGTCAGGTCACAGTTGAACCTCCAGGGTCGGATCAGGTCACCGTTGACACTCCAGGGTCGGGTCAGGTCACCGTTGACACTCCAGGGTCGGGTCAGGTCACCGTTGACACTCCAGAGTAAGGGCAGGTTACCATTGACACTCCGGAGTCAGGGCAGGTCACCGTTGACACTCCAGAGTCAGGGCCAGTCACCGTTGACACTCCAGAGTCAGGGCAAGTCACCATTGACACTCCAGAGTCAGGGCAAGTCACCGTTGACACTCCAGAGTCAGGGCAAGTCACCGGTGATCTTCATGGGCAAAGTCAAGTCACCGGTGTTCTTCATGGGCAAAGGCAAGTCACCATTGATCTTCATGAACAAATGCAAGTCACCATTGATCTTCATGAGCAGAGTCAAGTCACCAATGATCTTCATGAGCAGAGTCAAGTCAGCATTGATCTTCCTGAATCCAGTCTAAACACCACGGAATTACCAGAGTCTCTCCATGTCTCTGTGGAACTACCAGAGTCTCCCCACGTCTCTGTGGAACTACCAGAGCCTCCCCACGTCTCTGCTGAACTTCCAGAGCCTCTCCACGTCTCTGCTGAACTACCAGAGCCTCTCCACGCCTCTGCTGAACTACCAGAGCCTCTCCACGCTTCTGCTGAACTACTAGAGCCTCTCCACGTCCCGGCTGAACTACCAGAGCCTCTCCTTGTCTCGGCTGAACTACCAGAGCCTCTCCTCATCTTTGCAGAACTTCCAGAGCCTCGTCACGTCTCAGCCGAACTCTCTGAGCGCTCGACTGATCCTGTCGTGGCCACGGAGGCCACCCTTAACTTGTTCATGTTCTCTGTTTCAGACTTGCCTAACCAGACTTGCTCTCCTGTGTCATCGATCCCACTGTGGTGGTCTTCTGTGCTGCCCGGGTGGTGGGCTTCTGTCTCAACCTTACGGATGTGGTGGTCTTCTGCACCGCCCGGATGGGCTTCTGTCTCGACCGCACGGAAGTGGTGGTCTTCTGTGCCACCCTGGTGGGCTTCTGTCTCGACCGCACGGATGTGGTGGTCTTCTGCGCCACCCTGGTGGGCTTCTGTCTCGACCGCACGGATGTGGTGGTCTTCTGCGCCGCCCTGGTGGGCTTCTGGCTCGACTGCACGGATGTGGTGGTCTTCTGCGCCGCCCTGGTGGGCTTCTGTCTCGACCGCATGGATGTGGTGGTCTTCTGCGCCGCCCTGGTGGGCTTCTGTCTCAACCGCACGGCTGTGGTGGTCTTCTGCGCCGCCCTGGTGGGGTTTTGTCTTGACCGCACGAATGTGGTGGTCTTCTGCGCTGCCCGGGTGGGCTTCTGTCTCGACCGCACGGCTGTGGTGGTCTTCTGCGCCGCCCTGGTGGGCTTCTGTCTCGACCGCATGGAGGTGGTGGTCTTCTGCACCGCCCTGGTGCACCTCTGTTTTTTCAGAATTTAGCAGTAAGAAATTACTCGTCATCCAGTTTTTTATATCGACTATGCAATCCATTAGTTTTTCAAATTGGTGTGTTTCACCGGGCTGCGAAGAAATATAGAGTTGAGTATCATCAGCATAACAGTGAAAGCTAACACCATGTTTCCTGATGATATCTCCCAAGGGTAACATATAAAGCGTGAAGAGTAGCGCCCTAGTACTGAGCCTTGAGGTACTCCATACTGCACTTGTGATCGATAGGATACATCTTCATTCACTGCTACGAACTAATGGCGGTCATATAAGTACGATTTAAACCATGCTAATGCACTTCCACTGATGCCAATAAAGTGTTCAAGTCTATGCAAAAGAATGTTGTGGTCAATTGTGTCAAACGCAGCACTAAGATCCAATAAAACTAATAGAGAGATACACCCACGATCAGATGATAAGAGCAGATCATTTGTAACTCTAAGGAGAGCAGTCTCAGTACTATGATACGGTCTAAATCCTGACTGGAAATCCTCACATATACCATTTTTCTCTAAGAAGGAATATAATTGTGTGGATACCACCTTTTCTAGTATCTTGGACAGAAAAGGGAGATTCGAGATTGGTCTATAATTAACTAGTTCTTTGGGGTCAAGTTGTGGTTTTTTGATGAGAGGCTTAATAACAGCCAGTTTGAAGGTTTTGGGGACATATCCTAATGACAATGAGGAATTAATAATAGTCAGAAGAGGATCTATGACTTCTGGAAGCACCTCTTTCAGGAGCTTAGATGGTATAGGGTCTAACATACATGTTGTTGGTTTAGATGATTTAACAAGTTTATACAATTCTTCCTCTCCTATGGTAGAGAATGAGTGGAACTGTTCCTCAGGGGGCCTATAGTGCACTGTCTGATGTGATACTGTAGCTGACGGCTGAATGGTTGCAATTTTATCTCTAATAGTATCGATTTTAGAAGTAAAGTAGTTCATAAAGTCATTACTGCTGTGGTGTTGGGAAATGTCAACACTTGTTGAGGCTTTATTTTTCGTTAATTTAGCCACTGTATTGAATAAATACCTGGGGTTATGTTTGTTTTCTTCTAAAAGAGAAGAAAAGTAATCGAATCTAGCAGTTTTTAATGCTTTTCTGTAGGATATGTTACTTTCCCGCCAAGCAATACGAAATACCTCTAGTTTTGTTTTCCTCCAGCTGCGCTCCATTTTTCTGGCTGCTCTCTTTAGGGTGCGAGTATGCTCATTATACCATGGTGTCAAACTGTTTTCCTTAACCTTCCTTAAGCGTAAAGGAGCAACTTTATTTAAAGTGCTAGAAAAGAGAGAGTCCATAGTTTCTGTTACATCATCAAGTTGTTCTGAGGTTTTGGATATGCTAAGGAATTTGGATACATCAGGAAGATAACTTAAAAAGCAGTCTTTTGTGTTAGAAGTGATTGTTCTTCCATACTTGTAACAAGAAGTAGAATTTACAATTTTGGCTATATGAATTTTGCAAAGAACTAAATAATGATCTGAGATATCATCACTTGGCTGAATAATTTCAACACCATCAACATCAATTCCATGTGACAGTATTAAATCTAGAGTATGATTTCGACAATGAGTAGGTCCTGAAACGTGTTGTCTAACACCAATAGAGTTCAGAATGTCTATAAATGCTGATCCCAATGCATCGTTTTCATTATCAACATGGATATTAAAATCACCAACTATTAAAACTTTATCTGCAGCCAGAACTAACTCGGATGTAAAATCACCAAACTCTTTAATAAAGTCTTCATCTACAGCGATATCGTTGACTTGATTGCAAATAAATGCACAGACACTATTTAATTGAACAGAGATGACATAACTGAATTCAATGATGAACTGCCTTTAACTATCATTTTTTCATTATTGACACTGTTTTCCCCATTTTAATGTTGTTCAGTTGCTTTGACGCAATGTATTTTGTTTAAAGCGCTATATAAATAAAGGTGACTTTGACTTTGACTTTGGTGGGCTTCTTTTCCCTCCTGGATTTTTGTTTTGTTGTTTTGTTTTAATTTTTTTTGGTTTCTCTCTCTGTTTCCCTCTATGGACCTGGCCCTCCGTCCCTCCCCATGATCCTTCACCGGTCCACCTCCCTCCTGGGCTCCTTGTTTTTGTTTTTCTCTCTGTTTCCCTCTATGGACCTGGCCCTCCGTCCCTCCCCCTGATCCTCCGCCAGTCCACCTCCCTCCTGGGCTCCTTGTTTTTGTTTTTTGCACTTCTTGTCTCTGTTTCCCCATTTTACCTGGCCCTCCGTCCCTCCCCCTGGTCCTCCGCTGCTCCACCTCCCTCCTGGTCTCTGTGTTCCTTGGTCTCTTCTTGTGTTCAGGTGGAGCATCTGGTAGCTGCTCCGTAGAGGAGGGGGTAATGTCACGCTGTCTGGTCCCTGTTTCCCTGAGTCTCCACTAGTGGTCTCACTTCCCCATAGGCACCTCACCGTAGGCACTACAATTCCCACAAAGCCTTGTCCCTTCATCACAGTAATTGCACTCCTGTTAATTGCACTCAGGTGTCTTCACTTGATAGTCATTACCCTGCCTATATTAACCGGTCTTTTTCTTTTTGTCTTCATGGAGTCCTTTCATTCCGTCACCCAGTTTCCTCGCCTTCCGAGTTTCCTTGTCTTCCGAGTTTCCTGTTCCAGTTCCTATCCCTATTGTTTGTTCGTTTGGATTTATTTCTGGTTTTGACCCCTGCTTGTTGGATTCTGATTTGGATTACCCAATAAATATCACACTGCGTTTGGATCTCTCATCTCCTGTGTTTCCCTGGGTTCCAATCGTAACACACGTAAAAACATTACAATATTAAATAAATGTGGCGATTTTCTATTCTGCTGGGACTGCTTGATAGCACCTTTTCTTTGTGGTGCAACTGAATGGAAGGTCCTCTCTCACAGAAACGTAACTTTCCAAGGGGCCATTAGAAGTTGAAAACAGGCATCTGTTTCAAGAAAACTGGCTTTCAGAACTTGGAAATGAACAAACTAAGAGAAACTTAAGAAAGCTTTTTGTTTGTTTGTTTGTTTTAAACTTTATTTTCTGGTAATCTCAACACCACAAATTAGTTTTCTCTTGTTCTGGAAGTAAATATTTTTTTCTACTCCCACATATTGTTTTCAGTTCATCTGAGAAATGTCAAGATCACGAGAAAAATTTTGATAAGTTGAGATAACAGGAAAATGGAGACAAAAATATTATGTACAAACCACAAATACTACAGACATTTCAGCAAAATGTGATTATGCCTTCTCTTTCGAGAAAAAAACAAAACAAAAAAAACAATCTCATTTTGAACAATAATGGATGCAAACGTCACCTGTCCCATGTGAATCACTGATTTATAACGGCTCACTTGGTTAAGTGCTTTACAAAACTGTGGCATTTCACAGTCAAAATACGTAGATTTCACTGGACAGATAACGAATTAGCTTTGAAATGCTAGTACGTGTCAATTACAACTGTTTTTGTGTTTTGCTCAGAATTATTATTTGTCTCCCAGAGGCTGCACAGTCAGGAATTACGTTTGTCAAGAATAAATGTTTCTCCAGCAAATAGAACAGTGCCATTCAGTGTCAGCTCAATGCAGAGTCATGCTGGGCAGCTGGTGTGATGTTGGTCAAAATGTCATTGAAGTCAATTCTAATTGCCTTTATCACAGCACAGGAGTACGTTTCTGTGTGTTAAGTTCCTCATGTTCTCTGTGTGACCTAGTTTCTGTCTCCCCTTGATTGTGTCATGTTGTTCAGGTGGATCTTACCAATTATCCTCAGTTATGTTCCCCATATAAGTAGAAGTCGTTTGTTTGGTTGTCCAATCCAATCCAATGTTGATGTACTGTACACGTGTGTTTCTGCTTCCTATCCTTGGCTTACCCCATGTGGATTATTAAAGACTTTGGGCCCTATTCTAACGATCTAAACACTGTCATGATACAAGAAGCGGAAGCAATGATGCAAGTGATTATTTATTGAAAGTCAAAGACACAAAGAAGTACTGGAACTTAGGTGGGCTGGTGGCGCAGGGACTAGATGGTCAGCGTGCTGGTGAAGACAGGTGAAACAGAACAGGTGGATTAATATGGGAATGAAACACGGGTTTTATTTTGGAAACATGGAGGGCGGAAGGAAAGAATCCTCCTGTACACTGGAGGGAGTTTGAGGCGGACTGCCACCGGGCTAATGATCTTGGTGACAGGGAATGGGCCGATAAATTTGGGAGCAAGTTTATTAGAGATGGAATGGAGAGGAATGTTCTTGGTAGAAAGCCACACTTTTTGACCAACGATGTATACGGGTGGCCTAGACCGGTGGCGATCGGCTTTGGCCTTGGTGCGCGCTCCCGCTTGAAGTAGAGTCTTGCGGGCTCTAGTCCAAGTGCGATGACACCTCCGGTGAAGGCGTGAGCGGTGGGAACCGCTACTTCAGATTCCAAACTAGGAAAAATTGGTGGCTGGTAACCTAGACTACACTCAAACGGAGATAGGCCCGTAGATGATACTGGTAACGAATTGTGGGCATACTCCACCATTGACAGTTGTTGGCTCCATGAGGAAGGATTCTTGGAGACCAGACATCGCAACGTTCTCCCCAAATCCTGGTTGGCTCTCTCAGTTTGACCATTACTCTGGGGATGAAACCCTGAGGACAGACTTACAGTCGCACCCATTAATCTACAAAACTCTTGCCAAAATTTGGACACAAATTGAGGTCCTCTTTCGGAAACCACATCTGTTGGGAGGCCATGTAACCGAAAGACGTGGTTATTGACTGTTAACGCTGTCTCCTTGGCTGCGGGTAATTTGGGCAAGGGAATGAAATGGACCGCCTTCGAGAACCGGTCCACCACGGTCAAAAGAGGGTGGGAGGGCGGTGACAAAATCTAGTGCGATATGGGACCAGGGTCTCGAAGGCACATGCTGAGCAAGCCAAAACAAAACTGTGAACGTCGCGAGCCATACGTGGCCACCAAAATCGTTGCTTGACTAAAGATGTAGTGCGACTGACTCCTGGATGGCAAGCCACATTGGAACAATGCCCCCACTGAATAACGTTGGATCGTAATCCCTCTGGCACAAATAAACGGTTCGGTGGACAGTCGACCGGAGGCGTTACCCCTTGTAAGGCTGTCTTGACCTTCGATTCAACCTCCCATGAGAGTGTGGAGATAATTAGGGTCTCCGGAAAAATGCACTCGGGAGTAGAAGGGCGATCGGAACGGTCAAAAATGCATGATAAAGAATCGGGCTTGATGTTCTTGGAGCCTGGGCGGTACGAGAGAGTAAAGTCAAAACGTCCGAAAAAAGTGCCCACTGAGCCTGCCTGGAGTTCAATCTTTTAGCGGTTCTAATGTATTCCAGATTCTTATGATCGGTCCAAATGATAAAAGGTACCCCCGACCCTTCTAACCAGTGACGCCATTCTTCCAATGCTAACTTGACTGCCAACAAATCTCTGTTACCAATATCATAATTACATTCTGCAGGGGACAAACGATGAGACAGAAACGCGCATGGGTGCATTCTGTCGTCCGTAGAAGAACGTTGGGATAGCAATGCACCTACCCCCACCTCTGACACATCGACCTCCACCACAAACATACGTGATGGATCAGGGGTAACTAAGATGGGGGCTGAAACAAAGCGGCCTTTCAGTTTGGCAAACGCAGCCTCAGCTGCATCTGACCACCTGAATGTAGTTCTGGGGGAGGTCAAGGCGGTCAGAGGTGAGGCTAGTTGGCTGAAATTGTGAATGAACCGCCGGTAGAAATTGGCGAACCCCAGAAACCTCTGTAGGGCCTTACAGGAATCTGGACTTGGCCAATCCACCACAGCCTTAACCTTCTCATGATCCATACGCATTCCCTCAGACGACACAATGTACCCTAAGAAAGGAACAGACTGTGCATGAAAAGCACTTTTCTCCGCCTTGACAAAAAGCCCATTCTCTAGCAGCCTCTGAAGCACCCGTTGAATGTGCTGCACGGGCTCCTGGAGAGAAGAAGAAAAAATCAATATGTCATCCAGGTAGACATATATGAACTGATCGACCCTATCGCGCAGCACGTCATTGACGAGTGCCTGGAAGACTGCTGGGGAGTTGGACAAGCCAAAGGGCATGGCCAAGTATTCAAAGTGCCCCCTGGGGGTGTTAAAAGCAGTCTTCCATTCATCCCCCTTCCTGATGCGGACCAAATGATAAGCATTACGTCCAATTTAGTGAAGATCGACGCACTCTGCAACCTCTCGAAGGCTGAAGACATCAGCGGCAAAGGATAAGTATTCTTTACCGTGATGTTGTTCAACCCCAGGTAGTCAATACAAGGTCGCAGGGATCCGTCCTTCTTCCCCAGAAAAAAGAACCCTGCCCCCGCTGGAGAAGAGGAGAAGAGGATGAACCCCGTTGCTAGAGAATCAGAAATATATTTCTCCATAGCCTCTCTTTCTGGAACAGAAAGTGAATATAACTTGCCCCTAGGCAGAGACGTACCTGGCAGTAACTCTATAGCACAGTCATAGGGACGATGCAGAGGGAGAGAAGCAGCTCGAGACTTACTGAACACTTCCTTCAGGTCCTGATACTCCGTGGGCACGTTTGACAAATCCACTGCTTCCTCCTGAAATGCAGAAACAGAAAAAGATGAACAGGCAGACACAAGACAGGACTCATGACATTTACTGCTCCACTCCAACACTGATCTCTGCTGCCAGTCAATCTTAGGGTTGTGTTTAATGAGCCAGGGGTGTCCTAAAACAATGGGTGCGAGGGGGGAGTCCAGAATGTAGAAGGAGGAAGTTTCCGTGTGGTTGCCAGTTACGATGAGTGTAATGGGTCCAGTGGTGAAAGAAATGACAGGAAGAGCTTGGCCGTTAAGAGCGTGAACTGCAATGGTGTGGGTGAGAGGTAACAGGGGAACCTGAATCTTGTGTGCAAATGTGTAGTCCATGAAGTTACCTTCTGCCCCGGAGTCCAACAGTGCTCGACAGTCGTGAGTGTTGGCTGACCATCTTAGTCTTACCGGGAGGAGCGTAGATGTTGATGAGGTCTTCTTTGCGGAGATCCCACCCGACAGTAGCCTCAGATTTAGTGCCAGGCTTGCCCTTTGCCGGGCAATTATAAGCTAAATGTCCTGCAGTTCCAAAGTAAAGGCAAAGGCCCTGGGATCTCCGTCCCGGGAAAGCCGAGCTCGCCCGACCTGTATGGGCTCGTGATCATAGACGGAGCTGACCGCGTCCCCGCCGCTGGATCGCGTGGTCTCAGCCGCTCCAGAGACTCGAGCGGGTAACCTCAGACGTTCGACTAGAGAGAGTCGGGAATCCACACGAAGCGCCAGTTCAATCAACCCATTGAGTGTAGTAGGTAAGTCCAGAGCGTAAATCTCTCTCAGGATGCTGGAACGAAGCACAGCATGGATCTTGGTTCTCCCACACCTCCGTCCCCCATAGTGCTGCCCTCCCAGTCAGTAGCGTGAGCACAAATGCCACTTTGCTCTGTTCAGTGGCAAAGGTCCTGGGCTGCAGAGAAAAATGCATAGAACAACGTGTTAGGAATGCTCTGCAATAGTAAGGCTCACCGTTGTATAACTCGGGAACAGGTAGGCGGGGCTCTTACTGGGAAATGCTCTGTGGTGGTACGGGGGGAGCGGCCGGTGGGGGGGGCGCAGTGGGAGCTTGTAGATGTTGCAATTGCTGGGTGAGCTCGGACACATGCACCACAAGAGCTTGAATAGCCCGACCTAACTCAGTCATGTTCCTCTCCTGGGCATCCATCCGTGAAATACTGGACTTGATGAATTCTTCCAGAGGAGAAGAGGATCCGCTTGCTGCTTCCATCGCTTGGTCAGATCGTTCTGTCATGATACAAGAAGCGGAAGCAATGATGCAAGTGATTATTTATTGAAAGTCAAAGACACAAAGAAGTACTGGAACTTGGGTGGGCTGGTGGCACAGGGACTAGATGGTCAGCATGCTGGTGAAGACAGGTGACGGTGAATATCCAGACGAGATGAGACGAACACCACAAAGACACCGAACAGGAACTCGAATCCGGAACAGGACTGGAACGACACAAGATGACACACACTGAGGACACCCAAACAACGATCTGACAAAGAGAGGAGAGTGCGATGAGTCTTTATAGGTAAGTGAATTGGCAGCAGCTGATGCAGGGAATGAGATCAGCTGGCATGCTGATCAGCAGGAACGAGCGGTCACGCCCACTCACACACACCCACACACACCCAGAACAACAAATACACGAGACACGAAGAAAACAGTGAATTCATGAACCGTGACAAACACAAAGCGCATGGTGCAGGTGCACTCAGGGCGTGTCCGAATCCACTTTTGCCATTTTAACGACTGAAAAACGGTTGGTGCGCCCGGGCTCATGGTCTAAACGGGTTGTCCCTAGTCTCTTAATGAGTAATTGGTGATTTTGGGCGTAACATGCAATAAACCGATCACCGTCTCATCTGCCATTCCAGTTAAAACGGAGCTGTTCGTGTGCGAGCAAATAGATAGTCATCGCTTGTATCAGAATTAGGCTATCCATTTTATATATATATATATATATATATATATATATATATATATATATATATATATATATATATTTAATCAGCCTACAAAAATTCTTATGCATTGCAATCCTTTAATTTGTAATATTTGGCATGTGTTTGTGCTGCTGTGCATCCCTGTGTTTAATAAGCAGCGTGGTCGCGCATTGCGGACCCCCTTTTACTAACACACTCTTTAAATAACGAAGAAAAAACATTGTGCCAGACTTTAGACCAAGTTTTAAGTTGGTTTATGGTGCAGTCTATTTTCAGCTCCTTAAAATAGCAATGTGCCTGAACATACCTCTGTTTTAGACCAGCACGCCCATGGGCGCACAAATGAGCGCAAATGCATTTGCTAGTTAAACGACATGGTGCTGGACTGAAACTAGCAAACACACTTGCGTTGCGCCTTGCATCACATTGCGCCGGGTGTATTATAGAGCACATAGTATCATCATTATCTGCCTCGTTAACATGCTTCTCTCCTGCACCACACCATGACAGAAGACAGGACCTTTAAAAAGTGAAGTGGTGTGTTTCCCCGCTTTTTGTTTTCACCTTATGGATGATCCTGCCATTCTCGCCCTCCTGCTCGAGCAGGAGGATCGCTCTCTTGAGGACCACACCAAGGACTTTTTGTCTCTAGCCAACCTGACACACTACCCGGACAGCTGCCTTTGCTCGTTTTATCAAGTTGGACTGAACACCTCCACACGAGCACAGCAGTCCAGGGAAGGTCCTCGAGAGAGCTTTGCCCGCCTTTGTGGAGTGGGTGCTGGTGTCCTGTGGATCACCTATGACTGTAGACATTGCAGACAACACCAGCCCCACTCCGGACCCAGAGCCCAGCCCACCATCTCCCCGCTGCGTGGAGCCTACTGCTAACAGAGAGCCAGAGCTTTCTTATGAACACTCTGTCAGCCCTGAATGATCTGCTCTGCCTTGGCCTGCTGGCAGAGGTGGGTAGAGTACCCAAAAACTGTACTCAAGTAAAAGTAAAAGTACTTCTAGAAATATTTACTCAAGTAAAAGTACAAGTAGTAGTCTTGAATAGTTACTTGAGTAAGAGTAAAAGAGTATCGGATAAAAAATCTACTCAAGTAGTTAGTAACTAGTTACTTTGGGTCATATGTACTGAGCCTATTTTTATTTAGATATATAGATAAATTGTATGTAATGTATGTGTGCGTGTATAAATGTATATATTTCATCAGCCTTTACTCCAATTTATGTAATTTATTATAAAACCCTGTCTGTTTACTTAAGTAACAGATATAGGTGTCATGCCATAACATATTTTTAATACGACTGACTTTATATTAAATGTGAGTTTAACATTGAAAGTTAATGTGATATAAATATTGCTACTAATCTTTCATTGTTCAGAAAGAGAGCAAATAACATTTACATTATTAAAGATAATTTTCACTGACAGTCTAGATTTCAATCACTCTCAGAAACTCCCATTAAAATCACTGAAACTGTTAACACTGTGAAATCAATATCTTAATTAAAAATTCGTACACACATCTGCACTTTGTTGTTCCTGCGAGAGAATTCGCCAGAAAGAGGTATTCAGTCAGTGAGTGAGTGAAGGAAGCACCGGCATTTTAGCGATGACTCATCTGAACGCCTCTGATTGGCCAATGCTTTAATAAGCTCAAAAGAATCATGTGTGATTTGTTATAATACGCAGCGCTGTATAAACGCATCTATCTCTGGCTAAGCACCAGCAAGCAATCACAGATCTGAATTTAGCAGCTGATAATATGACTCGCTGAACGTACTTGCACCAGTGTGATTGTATTAAAATTAATAAAATCTTAATCGGCTATTTTTTGTCTTTTGGAAGCTGCATTCAACTTGACTCCCCTCTGTTATAAGCCACACACGTACAACAAACTAATGTCACAGTGGTATCGTGTACTGTAATCGAATGTAGCCCAAGTTATTACCTGTTAAACAGTAGACAGCACACGCGGTGTTCATCTAATAAGGATCTCCATCGCTAGCAAACAATAACCTTTGCAGATTTCAATTCAGAGCAGTTCCATAGATACGTTTTCAACGCTCTTTCTGTTCTTAAACGTTACAACTCCTAGTGAACCACTTCAGACGCTCATCACGTGCGGCAGGGAACTGAACGACTCATTCAAACTGATTCATGAACCAATTCACTCGTTTGCCAATTGGTTTGATCAAGCCTTTGAACAGAATTGACTCAAAAGAATGAATCATTCGCGAATGGGCATCGCTCATTGCCCAGAGAAAAGTAGACGGCGCGTTTGGAATAAACTGATGCATTTATTGCATTAAGATAAAGTAACGAGAGGAGCGTCGCCCACAGTAACGAAGTAAAAGTACAGATTTTTCCCCAAACATTTACTCAAGTAAGAGTATAAAGTACCCATCTTTAAATTTACTCCGAAAAGTATTCGTTACCCCAAAAAATTACTCAAGTAAATGTAACGAAGTAAATGTAACTCATTACTACCCACCTCTGCCTGCTGGATCCTGGCTTATAGGCTCTCCATCTCTCCCTAGGGCTCTGCTGCAATCGGTCGGCCCCATGGAGTCATCTGCCTTTCCTCCACCATGGCTCCTCCTTCCATTGGCTCCTGTGGCCTGGGTCCTGCCTGGCTCCTTCCTCCTTCCTCCTTGGTCTCTGTCTGCTGAAGAAACAAACAGACATTAGTTTCTGCCTGAAGCTCCTCTTCCACCTCCCTCCCTGTGCGCCTTCACTCCTGGATTCAAGGCCCATGGAACAAGCTCCAGCTGCGCCAGTCATCCCACATAGTAGTTTGTGATTTGTGTAGGAGTGTTACTTTGCTTTAACCTGCTTGAAACTGTTAAATTTTGAACTCTTAATAGGCCACTATCATATACTGTCAACTCACATCAGCCAATATCAAAGACAGACACTAACACCAACACATATTGCCTATTATAGTTGATTTACACTCAAAGTTACGCTTGAATAATAAATGAATCTATTGACCAAGTCAAGGCAAATTAATTGTTCTGTGACCTTCTTTCAGATTAGAAACACAGTGTACACTAGAAAGGTAAGGTTCATCAATACATACAGTTGTTTCTTTGACGGGCCTTGCCTAAAAGTTGAAGGATATGAATACTTAAATGCCTTCAAGACTGTTTGGCTTTTGTACTTTCAAAACAGTATACAAGGTCTATACAATGTTATGATAGACAGACAGACAGAGAGACACACACACACATATATATATAGGACTTGTGCCAAGTTGGTAGGTTTTATGGGTAGACATCAATTTGGCAACCCTTTCTTTTCCTATTCCTGTATTTCTTCCAGCCTGTCGTTCTGACTCACTGGTGGGTGAGGCAATAATCCCACGCAGTGGAATTTTTACTTCCATTATCTTTACGATTTCTGTGCCACAGGAGATTGAGGGTTTCATATCCAGGTGCTCAGGGCTCATTGGCTTCATTTTGTCTCATACTTATGTTTAAAATAAATGTAACTAGGAGTGGATCATTTTATTATATGGAAAGCCTGTTTTCGTTAGTCTGGAGGTTTCTGCTCTCTAATATTTTAAAAATACATTACTGCATATATACTGTAGCTCTTGCTCAGAATATCTATAACAACTACTTCCCATCTTCTGACAAATCAGAAATTGTCACCATTTACTTTCCCTAATGTCGTCCCAAACACATCTGAGTTTCTTCCAATGGAACACAAAAAGAGAAGTTGTGAACATTGCAGCTGGATGCTCTTTCCCAGGCATTTACAATAAATATCCCCAGTTAGGGGAGCTGAAGAAAAGGGAGGGAAAAAACAATGTCAACAAGTTAAAGAGAAAAATGAAAAATGACCTGATTGAAATGTATAGCTGGATGCAACATTATGACTGGATAAAGCGTAATAAAATCTCTCTCAAGATTTGACCACGTACCTGATTAAAATTGTGTTTTTGAGGATGGACGGAAATCCATCTTTTTATGAAGACGTAGCTTCATGCTGTTTGTCCACTTAAGATTGTTGAGTGGCATGAACCATTGTGTTTACCACTGACCTCTTTAATCGTCATTATTTATACGTTTTGGCACCAAAATTGGCCAAAACCTGTGCATCACAGCCTCAGTTGGATCAGGTTCCCTAATCCTTTTATCATTGCAGTCAGGCCATTGATTAAAAGTCAAGCTTTTTTAGCCCTGACAAGAAAACCCCAAGAGAGAAGCCAATTCCGAATTATTCCTCTTTAGATCACCATTTGCCGTCTCTGCTGGGATGCATCCAGCTAGAAGGGAGATGCTTAGGCTTCCCGAGTGAGTCAAGAAATGCCATGCTCTTCTACGAAGGGATAAGAGCTTGCGGAAGTAGGAGGGCGATAGAATCTCAATGCTGTTCAGGCCCAAATTTGCTGGTCGACTCAGTAGACATCGATTGCAAAATCAGCAGACAGTCAGGGTTGAGTGCCAGCTTTGATTGTGGCTAATCAGGCTCAATCATCTTTTCTCTGATTGGTGGATATGAGTCTGGGAATGGAGCCACAATCCGCTTTATCTTGTCTGTTGATAGTGTTTTTATGAGATCTATTTCTAGTTCTGCTCAGGAGGGTTACTGTTTATATATATATATATATATATATATATATATATATATATATATATATATATATATATATATATATATATATATATATATATATATATATATAATAATAATATTAGGGGTATCCCCTACTAACGATTTTCATAGTCGAATCTGAATTTTCGAGTCAAGTCAGACATTCGATTAACATAATTATTGATGTTAACACACAGGGAAAATGTGTAATGAACAACTTGCAGATATAAACAGGGTAAATAATGTTTTGTGTTTTGATGAACAGATAGCTAACACTTTACGTCGACGAAACTATAACAATAAACTGTTTTATTTTATTTATTTTTTACAATAGTGATCTTATTATAAAGTTAGCCTATATGACAGAAGTTATTAATGTTCTACATTTCTGTTTTGAGCTGCGCGCACTGAAGATGACTAGTAGAGTGACACATTTGATAGCAAGTTTTTAATCAATGGGATTCAACTCATATTTTCATATAGAATATGTTTGTTATTTATACAACATAACGTTAATATTAAGACTTATAGGCTTGACTCAAAACCAAATGCATCTTATATCAGGTAAATAATATATCCACGATATATATACACCAGCTGAAATGTTTTGAAATCACTTGTACCCTACCTGTTCGAAAAAAATCTAGTCTCTGTCTGTGTCAGCTTGAGTCTTGGTAAAGTTCTATGTGATATCAGACATTTGAGCTCCCCCATATAGGCTAGTCAAAATGGCATAATCAATTACACCCTGCGAATATTCGACTGTTAGATTGGTAGTCCATTTAACAGAAAATAAAAGAACCAAAAACTACTTCAATCTGTGTGCACTGAATTTATTTGATACACGAGTTTCACAATTTGAGTTGAATTACTGAAATTACTGAAAAATAACTTTTTAACGACATTCTAATTTATTGAGAAGCACCTGTATCTTAATTTCTGTTCCAAAGATGAATGAAGGTCTTACGGCTTTAGAACGACTTGAGGGCGAGTAATTAATTACAGAATTTTAATTTTTGGGTGAACTATCCCTTTGATGTGAGATTTTACTTTTATTATATATTGTGTGTATATATATATATATGTGGATCCTCATCTTTAAAAACTGAACCATGAGCAAAGATGACTGCATGCAGGACTGGGAATGCTAAAGAAAAGCTGTATTAGAGACCGGATCTATGCTACCATTATTGGCCCGGACGTCACATTGATCGTCATTCCCTCGACATGTTTGACGCTCGGCAGCTCACTGCTGAGACTGAATGGTGACAGAGATAGTCTGGACAATGAGATTAATGCATTTTTACAGCTTTATTTCATTCAGGAAGTCTTTGTCTTTTTTAATTGGGTTCACTAGCTATTACTAGTGAAGCTGAGATATGACTCCATGCAAATTACAGAAATATTCCACCAACTTTACTTTCTTTTCTATTGCTGTAATTCATTATCTTACTCTGTTCTTGGTCTATGTATTTTGCAAGTCATAATTTAACACAACAGGGGTTTGTTAAATTAAACAGGCTGATACTTTTTACATCCTTCCTAAGCTTTGGGGCTTCATAAGTCAAATGTTAACAGAAAATTATATATATATATATATATAGAGTTTAGTTTTTTCAACCTTGTGAATTTAAGCTAATTAAAGTTTCTTCACCAATTATACCCAAATACATGACTGAATCAACACCTTTTGTCTTAAATGTTATCACAATGTTATCAGGATTGCTGAACAATAAATAATTACATGAACTTTTCCGGGGTTTTTTGTTTTGTTTTTTGTTTTTTAAACCTAGTGTGGGTTTACTTCATATAAATGACATGACTCAAATTAGCCAAATATGCTAAAAAATAAATTAATTAATAATAATAATAAACTATTCAAATGTTATGTATTTATTTATTTTAATGAATTACAAGAATTTATTTAGCTTTAAAAAAAAAAAAACTAGTGTAGTTCAGTAAATGTATTTATCTATATATAAGGCTGTGTCCCAATTGCTTAGCTATCTTTACTGTTTTATTATCCAGTCTGCGATCAGCAGCTGATTTTGCCTTAGAATATTAAGTTAAAAAAAGGTCCACTTAAAGGGCAGAAAAAAAAAAGTTTCCTGCTTGCTGTAAAAAAAAAAAAAAACCTTGTACGTGAAATCAACGTGGGAGAACTGAATAACAATCTATCTCTGTTTCTCCAGGCATAATGCTCAGCCTCGGCACCCCAGACCTTTATCATCGAGGGTTTGTTGTGAGAAATTTGCACTTTGACGTAACCGAACAGATCTGTGTGCCACGAACCTGCTGCATGAGATTGATTTTACACCAACTCTAAAACTGCAAAAGATAAAAAATAAAAAAAAATGCAAGGACTTATAATAACTTTACTGATGATTATTTTGACTATAAGGTTTGGGAGTGAAGAAAATATTAAAGAAATGGCTTAAAGTAAGAAAAAGAAAAGAAAAAAAAAGAAAATTAATTGAACAATTGTACTTCACTTTATTTATGCCATCCTGGAAAGGAACGCACACGTTCTCTTATCATGCTCCCGGGCTGATAACTGCACCCTTACCTCAAGGGTTGGAGATCACTTTGACCTGAGAGGTGACTTTCATATTTGGTTCCAGTCCTTTGGCCAGCGGCCCGCGAGAATTCTCTGAGGCCGCTCATGAGCAGCTATGCCTGCAACAAGAAGGCCAGAGGACAACTGTCTCCATCATAAATAAATAACTGTATTCTTTTTTCTTAAAGTTGCACATTAAAGTTTAAAATGTTGCCTCTCCGCAAAGAACAAGAAACTTTAAAGGTTCTATAAGTAGATTCCCAGATGAGAGGGCCTTCTTTTAGGAATATTTTAGTATTTTTAAGGGATTCGACTTGGATTTTGTCAAGATCAAAGTTAAAAATTAAAAAGTTTAATCTAAAAATAAACCTAAAATAAATAAATAGAACATGAAACTTAAATATTGTACATTTTTTATGGCTCCAAAACTAAAGCTAAAGAAAATCTATATATATTTTTTTTCATTCCAGGTTTCTATACATAGCATATTTAAATATGAAACTCATGCAATTTTATTTATTAATTGGATTAATTATTAATTATTTATTTTATTTAATTTTCTGTGTTTTCGTCACCATTTTTATGCTGTATCCCAAAATATGCATAAAACAGACAGGAAACTGGTTAATGTTTTTATTTTTTTTTTATTTTTTTTTATATGATTTTTTTAAATGATTAATCATAAAAGCAAATGATTTTACTTTTTTGAAAAGTCACATCTAAACTTGATATAAAAATTCAAAAGAGTGAATCTTTAAGACTTTTTTTTATCATTAACATTAACAACCATTCACAGAAGCTAAAATCTGAACTAAATAAAAAAATGAATAACAAATAATAAATAAATAAATCATCCATAACATCTAGGTATAATAATAATAATAATAATAATACAACTACTACTAATAATAATAATCATAAATAAAGAAAAGAAAAATGTATTATTCATTATAATACTAAATAAAATATGATACTAAATATAAAAAAAGAAAAGAAAAAAACTAAAGCCAAGAGATTTTATATATTTGTGTGTGTGTGTGTGTGTGTGTCTGTGTGTCTGTGTGTCTGTGTGTCTGTGTGTGTGTGTGCATGTGTCAGCTGCCCAAAACCCCTCCACAGACCAGCTCTTAACTTTAGGCTGGTTTAAAGTGTTTTCGATCAAGGGAACATTCAGACATGTGCTGTCTGGAGTGAAAAGAAGCCACGGGCAAGCAAAAGAGTGTCTGGCATCGGTCGTTCTGTTTATGCTGGCAAACAGCGCCGGTCTGGAGAACAGTGGAGCACTCGGCGTGGGGAAATTGTGCTTGAATTGAGGTTAAGGCTGTGAATGCTTTTGCCATCTGTATTGTGGCATGCAAATGCACCTGTTCAAATAGCACCTGGTCCGTCCGACTCGCCAGCTCATTGTATGCAATTACAGGTGCTCACAGTTTGTGCAGCCGCGCTTTGATCCTCCGGAGCATGAGGCCTGCGGAGTGTCTAGCACCTGTTAAGTGCATGCGTCATCTGTTCCTCAGCTGGGGAGCCATGGAAATGAATCTGGAGCTCAGAGGAATGTCTGGACACTGCTCTGATGTGAAGTCAAGTCAATGCTCACACAGCATGTAGCATTTCTGACTCAACTAACAAAAAAGCAATTTTTTCCCTTTCAGGACATTATTAAGATTGAAGCTTATATGAACTTAAAGGAACAGTTTACATTTTTTTATTTTATTTACTCACTCTGAGTCCATCAAAAAGGTAGATGAAATTGTTTCTTCATCAGATTTGGAGAAATATAGCATTGCATCACTTGCTCACCAACGGATCCTCTGCAGTGAATGGGAACTTTTGAAATGAGCTCTAAATTACTAATAATACACGTTTAAAATAAGAGCTGTTTGCCAGAGGGCTAAGATAAACTTGTTTTTCCACTGAACTGTTGGATATGCACAGAATGGATATGTGAAGACAGAATGCGGTCATTAGCTTCTGAAAGACGGAAACATGCCTGAAAATAAAACATCAGATTTAATGCTGCGCCTGACAAGAGACTTAAATTGCTCAAGCTTGTGTTCTCCAAAATTGGTCTGTCTAATTTAATCTAGAATTCATTGTGTTTGCCTGCATAATGCTTCTCAGTATGTATCTACGGCCATTTGTGTGTGAATATTGATTTAGCATTAAGGGGAAAATTGCAAATATCATAATGGTGTGGTAATCTATTGGTTTTCAAAGGCGGAGATGCCACAGCGCTGTCTCGACAGAAATGCTATTGTTATTATTCTTACTTGATTGTCATAAAACTGCTTGTGAAATTATGGAAAATATAATTTGATACTAATATACAAGCTATAACAATTATATGGGATCCAATAGCAGGATGGCGGAGTCCATCTCATTAGTTTCTGAGGCAAAACAAATACGATTTTCTTCTTAAATTGTATTGAAAACCATCATAATGACATGGACGAAAGAAATATGTTTATATACTCAAGCACTTCCATTTAAAAACAATCTAGGCAAAGAATATACTCAACGTGTATCATCATTTCCATGCCACCAAATACAAAAAGTAACAACAACTGAATTTGTTTTCTCCCAAAATGCATCAAAAACTTTTTTTTGTGTCTATTTTTCACTCTCTTTTTGACCCTTATATTGATGCTGTACCTTTAAGACTCCTATATGTAAATGATCTCTGTTTTGATTGGCTAATGTTAATTTTTTGATGTCTTAAAGAATGTTTAGGTATCAGAAACACTACAAGTGCTCGAGGATGTGTGGGCTCTTTTAGTGTTAGCCTACAGTGGCGTTTGCTAATACCGTGGGTCAAACGATGACAGCAAATATGTTGCATGTGGTTTTTAGCTGCGAGCGGAAGGACGTGCTCTCTGTTCACTGACTGACCCTGGTCCCATCTGCCATGCCACACATATGTCAGTCCGGCAGAGTATGGTCATTCATCATCCACACCGATAACACCCGCCTGCACTGCGTTTCAACACCCCACAGTCCCATGATTGGTCTTTTCTACAGATAATAAGCTATAATATATTCAGTCATGGCTGACAAGTTCAAGGTTCTCTTCAAAGGGCCTAAATATTTATTTTCAGGTGTTTCTTAAAGGGGGGGTACAATGGTGTTTCATGTATTCCGAGTTGTTCACAGTGTTAAAGAGATTGATTCTCATGCTAAACATGGCCAAAGTTAAAAAAAAAAAAAATTTAGAAGAATGTACCAACCCTACTTCCGGATTGGTACAAGTTTCGGCAGTTTTTTTTCGATCGTGGATCTAATGACGTAGACGATGGTGGAAGTCCTTATATGAGTATTTCTCTTGGAAAGCGCGCCCGCGCACACGTCGACCAGAGGAGAGCGAGACCGCGCACATCAACACGCTTCATCTGGAAACTGTTGGCAGCGCTGCATAGGATTTGTTTGAGAATGTCTCCAAATAAGTGTGTTTTTGGATGTGAGGGAAAGTTTTCCGTGTTCAGCTTCCCAAAGAACCCAGCGTTACATGAACAGTGGATGCAGTTTGTTTTTCCGGGGCAGCAACGGAGTGTATCAAGTGCGTTTGTGTGTTCTGGTCGTTTGAGTGAAGAATGTTTTATAAACAAGGCCCAAGACGACGCTGTATTTGCACATCATTTGAGCGGTCCCAGTGATAAAAGACCCCACTCATGTAAGTCCAACTGCATCAGATTTCTGTATTTTGTTGAAAATCAGCACATAAGTGAATATATGTAAATGGAAACAACACGAAACATCAGTATTATAGCTCCGCTTACAACACGCCTCCAGGAGCTCAGCTTTTTCCGGAAAGAATCGTATTTTTCTTTTATAAATATGATGAAACTAAAGACTTTTGGAGATAAGGATGCAGTACTACTCTAATGGTACTCAAGATTAATATTAGATTAGGTGAAACTGTGTATGTTATGTACCCTTTAAGCAACTTTTACGTACCAGGGGTTGTTTATTATTAAAACTAACCATTTGCTTTTCCGTTGTTGTACTGTATGAAGTCACATTAATTTTTAAGCCAGAATTGATCATGTATGTATAGATTTTATTATTTTACTCTTGACCTCGATCTTAAATCTAAACAGTGTGAAATATATACAGGCCATTTCAATATTTACTGCATGAAATACAGATCAGTTTCTATATATTTTTAAACTTACAATTCAACCTATGTATATATATATATATATATATATATATATATATATACACACACACACACACACACTAACTGGCCACTTTATCAGGTACACCTGTTCAATTGCTTGGTAAGATGAATTGCTAATAAGTCAATCAAATTTGAGCAACTTGCTGAAGTTCAAACCGAGAATCAGAATGGGGAAGAAAGGGGATTTAAGTGTCTTTGAACGTGGAATGGTTCTACTGGGATTTTCACACACAACCATATCTAGGGTTTACAGAGAATGGTCCGAAAAATAGAAAATATCCAGTGAGAAGCAGTTGTGTGGACGAAAAACGAAATTCAGATGTCAGAGGAGAATGGGCAGACTGGTTAGAGATGAAAGAAAGGCAACAGTAACTCAAATAACCACTTGTTACAACCAAGGTATGCAGAATACCATCTCTGAACACACAACACGTCGAACCCTGAAACAGACGGGCTACAGCAGCAGAAGACCACACCAGGTGCCTCTCGTCAGCTATGAACAGGAAACAGAGGCTACAATTCACACAGGCTCACCAAAACTGGACAATAGAAGACTGGAAAAAACAAGGTCTGGCCTGATGAGTCTGGATTTCTGCTGCGACATTCAGATGTTAGGGTCAGAATTTGGCGTAAAGAACATGAAAGCATGGATCTATCCTGCCTTGTCTCAACAGTTCAGGCTGGTGGTGGTGTAATGGTGTGGGGGATGTTTTCTTGGCACACTTTGGGCCCCTTAGTTCCAACTGAGCATCATTTATACACCACTGCCTACCTGAGTATTGTTGCTGACCATGTCAATCCTTTAAGGACTACAGTGTACCCATCTTCTGATGGCTACGTCCAGCAGGATAATGCACCATGTCACAAAGCTCAAATCATCTCAGACTGGTTTCTTGAACATGACAATGAGTTCACTTTACTCAAATGGCCTCCACAGTCACCAGATCTCTATCCAATACAGCAGCTCTGGGATGTGGTGAAACGGGAGATTTGCATCATGGATGGCAGCCGACAAATCTGCAACAACTGTGTGATGCTTTCATGACAATATGGACCAAAATCTCTGAGGAATGTGTCCCACACCTTATTGAATCTATGCCATGAAGAATTAAGGCAGTTCTGAAAGCAAAAGGGGGTCCAAACTGGTACTAGCAAGGTGTTTTTTATTTAAACTACATATTTAAAAAAGTGCAATTCAATTCCACTCCTAAAGTTTTATCAGAAGTAAAGTGTATTTATCAAATAGATAACTGTGACAGCTTGAGATGAAATATGAAACATTATTTGATGAGAACAAAGAAATGTTATTTATTTATTTATTTATGATTGAATGCCATTGCCATTTTGCCCAATCATGCAAAAAGTGTGAAAATA